>NW_018473292.1:0-802 GCF_002113885.1 Mizuhopecten yessoensis
ATTTATGTCCTATAGCTTGCCTTGTGACCTATTTATGTCCTATAAATTGCATTGAGACTCTTCTGTTTTCCTGATTTAAACATTCTAACAAGTTTTGGATACAACACACACATCCTCAAATTCTTATTCAATATCAAATAATGTATATTTGAATGGCAGTGCCCTTTTAGCCTATCAGGTAGATGAGTATCTAGTTTTTAAAGGACAGTTGCTAAAATTTAAAATGTATTATAGTTTCCTGAGTAAAGGGTCTCTGAAGTACCCCCTTATATCACTGATGATTGGTGGAGCTCTGCCTGATCTGAGTGTTGTGTGTTAATCTCCCTGTATTTGTCACTTAAATCACTGATGAAGAGGATTTGTTTATATTACTGAGGAAGGAAGAAAGGTGAGATCAAAGTCTGTTATTATTGTTGGGGAATGGCTCCAAATCAATGGTGATCAGACTGTCACTGTTTAGGGGGAAGGAGATTGAAAATCTAGAACTGTCGTCAAGAAATGTCTCCAAATTATTGATGATTGAGTTGATGATTTGGTACACTCTCATTGGTAGGGAAGGGAAGGGTGGCAAGGAGAATGTACAGTATTATTGATTGGTAGTAACGATGGAGGAAAAGAGGAATCTGATATTGAGGATCAACATATTGCTGTTTATGGGTGAAATGGACGGAGGATAACTATAAGGTTGATCAAAGTTTTGTAAAGAGGAGGAGGAGTTGAAGGATAGATTTACAAGATCGATTAATGTTTTAAATCAACAAGATCAACATGTGTTGTCTATGAGGAAGGGATGGCTGATATA
>NW_018473293.1:0-802 GCF_002113885.1 Mizuhopecten yessoensis
TAAGGCTATAAAATATTTTCACAATGAAGAATTACAGGATAGGACATTTTTTCATACATGTTGATGGCGATTTTTAGTGTTTCAATTCCACTCTGTGTGAAATTGGACACTTTTTCTTCAAACCATGTCAAAAGTTAAATAAAAGTTGAGAAAGAAACAAAAACGTTTTAATTTTCACAATCAACTGATTAAGCTAGTAGAATATAGGTGAAACATCCTTTTTTAGAAGTTCTAGGATTTTGTCTCCAAATCTGCTGTTTACACCGTCTGTGTTCCACAACGTTATTAATTTCAAATGCTATTGGTGAGAAACATCTGACGAGTGCCGTTCTCCTTTAATTATTATTATTACTTTTTATCATCCCTTTTTAATCGGTGCTACATGTAATTCCTTCCATATTTCGCAATAGATCTATTCTCAAAAATGTGTCAAATATCAAACAGATCCTGTCAAATGCAAATTTAAACAGACTGAGATAATAATGATCATGCAAATAATTACACGACGTACATCATACCGGAAAAATGATCAACATGCGAAAACCCCAATAATTGTTTAAATATTTGTATTGTCTGACTAAATATTTAATCGATTTAAAAATAAATAAGGATAACTTATTTTTTCACTCTGATACTAATATTCATCTGCCCAAATAGTGCACTACACTCGCAGTGAAATTGCATCGGTTCTGCGGCAATGGCGAGTATTGTAAGGGGTATACCATATCTCAGCCTATGCAACTGTTGTCATAGTGGATTCCATAAAACCCAATGAATACCAAAACTGTTTTAAAGAATACAC
>NW_018473294.1:0-803 GCF_002113885.1 Mizuhopecten yessoensis
ATCTCTGGTTTCTGTGTCCTGTGTTAGATCATAGATCAAAATCGTGTTTTTTTGTGTCCTTTGTTAAATCAATGCTCGGGATCTTTGGTTTCTGTGTCCTGTGTTAGATCATAGCTCGGAATCTGTTGTTTCTGTGTCCTGTGTTAGATCATAACTCGGAATCTTTGGTTTCTGTGTTTTGTGTTAGATCATAGCTCGGGATCTCTGGTTTTTGTGTCATGTGGTAGATCATAACTCGGAATCTCTGGTTTCTGTGTCCTTTGTTAGATCAAAGCTCAAGATCTCTGGTTTCTGTGTCCTTTGTTAGATCTTAACTCAGAATCTTTGGTTTCTGTGTCCTGTGTTAGACAATAGCTCGGAATCTCTTGTTTCTTCTGTGTTAGATCATAGCTCGGAATCTGTTGTTTCTATGTCCTGTGTTAGACAATAGCTCGGAATCTCTTGTTTCTTTTGTGTGAGATCATAGCTCGGAATCGCTGGCTTCTGTGTCGTGTGTTCGACCATAGCTCGGAATCTATGGTTTCTGTGTCCTGTGTTAGATCAGAGCTTGGAATCTGCGGTTTCTTTGTCCTGTGTTGGACCATAGCTCGGAATCTATCGTTTCTGTGTCCTGTTTTAGATCAGAGCTCGGAATCTTTGGTTTCTGTGTCCAGTGTTAGAAGAGTTTATAAAATCTTTGTAACGATCTTTACCAAATAGATCAAAGCTCGGGATCCATGGTTTCTGTGTCCCGTGTTAGATCATTGCTCGGGATCTTAGGTTTCTTTGTTAGATAAGAGATTGGAATATCAGAGCTCGGAATC
>NW_018473295.1:0-803 GCF_002113885.1 Mizuhopecten yessoensis
TTGCAAGGGAAAGGGACTTTTTGTGTGAGTCTAAGACTTTTTTTTATATATTACAACAATAACGACCCCCTTTAAATAGTTTTCTCCTAACTACAAGAACTGATTGGGTTGGGGATATTTTTTCATGATTTTTGTTAACTTTATTGTTTGAAAAGAAATAATTATTGTTTATGTTAATTGTGGTTGGGATAACCAAGTGAATAAATTTCTGCCCTGTTAACTTTTGTATTTGTTGATGTTTTCCACAAACTTTAGCTAGTGGAGGTTGAACCAACCGGCCATTCAAAATGAATGGCAGCAACGCTGGTCTCTCGAGACCAGCAACAATTTTTTTAAAGTACAACCGAAACTTAAAACATCTATTCCAAGTCGGAAAGGTCGTAGAGAGGAAGTTGTCCTCGCTCGGCTTCGTACTGGGCACACATATCCCACTCATTCGTACCTTTTAAAACGAGAAGATTCACCTTCATGCCACGCATGTGCCACTCCATTTACAGTGGAACATTTTTTAATAGAATGTTCCGATTTTAAACACATTCGCGATAACTACTTTCGAGTCACGGATATGAAAACTCTTTTCAGTTCCGTGGACTCGAAGGCATTATTTAGCTATTTGAAAGACGTCGATCTAATCTATGGACTCTGACGTTTTCTAATCCACCTTACCCTTTTTGACGTTATATATATCACATAGTCCATATCATCTATTCGTTATCTCTTTTATTCTTTTAACTCCCTTTTTATTTTAATTATCTACGCATACAATGCGAATGCTTTTAAAATGAACCTTTTTTATCTGATTT
>NW_018473296.1:0-803 GCF_002113885.1 Mizuhopecten yessoensis
TCGTCATGTTAGAGTTTTTCAAACACATTCTGTTCTACATAGTAGACGTCATATTAGAGTTTGTCAGACACATTCTGTTCTATAAATAGTCGTCATGTTAGTTTTTGTCAGACACGTCCTGTTCTATAAGTAGTCGTCATGTCAGAGTTTTTCAGACACGTTATTTTCTATAAGTAGTCGTCATGTCAGAGTTTGTCAGACATGTTCTGTTCTACATAGTAGTCGTCATGTCAGAGTTTGTCAGACACATTCAGTTCTAGATAGTAGTTGTCATGTTAGATTTTGTCAGACAAGCTCTGTTCTATATAGTAGTCGTCATGTTAGAGTTTGTCAGACACGTTCTGTTCTATAAATAGTCGTCATGTTAGAGTATGCCAGACACGTTCTGTTCTACATAGTAGTCGTCGTATTAGTGTTTGTCAGACAAGCTCTGTTCTACATAGTAGTCGTCATGTTAGAGTTTTTCAGACACGTTCTGTTCTATAAATAGTCGTCATGTTAGAGTTTGNCAGACACATTCTGTTCTAGATAGTAGTCGTCATATTAGAGTTTGTCAGACACGCTCTGTTCTACATAGAAGTCGTCATGTCAGAGTTTGTCAGACACGTTCTGTTCTATTAGTAGTCGTCATGTTAGAGTTTGTCAGACACGGTCTGTTCTATAAATAGTCGTCATGTCAGAGTTTGTCAGACACGTTATGTTCTAATTAGTAGTCGTCATATTAGAGTTTGTCAGACACCTTCTTTTCTATAAATAGCCGTCATGTTAAAGTTTGTCAGATACGTTCTGTTCTATAAGTAGTC
>NW_018473297.1:0-803 GCF_002113885.1 Mizuhopecten yessoensis
ACTATCAACAATCACTAGATGTAAGTTAGAAGATAATGTATTTATATATAATTGTTTATATTTTTCCCTGACTCTCGACGATCACTAGACGTAAGTTAGAAGATAACATATTTATATATAATTGTTTATATTTGTCCCTGACTATCAACAATCATTAGATGTAAGTTAGAAGATAACGTATTTATATATAATTGTTTATATTTGTCCCTGACTCTCGACGATCACTAGACGTAAGTTAGAAGATAATGTATTTATATATAATTGTTTATATTTGTCCCTGACTCTCGACAATCACTAGACGTAAGTTAGAAGATAACGTATTTATGTATAATTGTTTATATTTGTCCCTGACTCTCGACAATAACTAGACGTAAGTTAGAAGATATTGTACTCAGTTGATGTTTCTCTATGATTGGTGAAATGTATCAGGTTTTATAAATAAACAGTTTATCACATCATGTATTATCAAGGTTCAGCTTTTATAGATATACAGTTTGTCATAGATATCCAGTTTCTGTTACACTCTAGTTTTCATCTCCTACACAGAAAACTGATGGTATGGTTTAAGTCTCGGTCAGTGACTAAGGACCCCAACGAGGAGAAAGTGTACTGGGAACAGGACTTTCATCAGGCCGACATACCCAACCTTGGACTATATGATGAAGATCTTGAAATAGGTAAATATAGTTTTATGCCTTTTATAAATTCAGTTGATTAACAAGTATTTAAACAAAAATAAAATGAAACCCAATCTCATACTTGTCTGGACATTTGCTTTCTGTAAATAAAAAAAAATCTGTTAT
>NW_018473298.1:0-803 GCF_002113885.1 Mizuhopecten yessoensis
TAGTGCCATATAACTACGGTATCTACTGATGACGGGGCAATCAAGAACAAGACAACATATCAACAGGTAGGACCATATAACTACGGTATCTACTGATGACGGGGCAATCAGGGACCAGACAACAGATTAACAGGTAGGGCCATATAACTACGGTATCTACTGATGACGTGGCAATCAAGGACAAGACAACAGATCAACATGTAAGGCCATATAACAACGGAATCTACTGATGACGGGGGCAATCAAGGACCAGACAACAGATCAACAGGTAGGGCCATATAACTACGGTATTTACTGATGACGGGGGCAATCAAGGACCAGACAACATATCAACAGGTGGGGCCATGTAACAACAAGATCTACTGATGACGGGGGCAATCAAGGACCAGACAACAGATCAACATGTAGGGCCATATAACTACGGTATCTACTGATGACGGGGGCAATCAAGGACAAGACAACAGATCAACATGTAGGGCCATATAACTACNACAGAATAAGGTTTCCTTAATTCCAACCCGTCGCCGTATTTCTGGCTGATATGTTTCGGTGAACAATTTGTTGGAGAACTAGGGAAACAGAACAGGCTACATACATTCAGGTTCGATCCAGTCCATTATCTTGGAAGTTATAAGAACTTGACAAACACTCAAATACACATACTTAGTTGATTTATTGTTGAAGAATTAATACTATTATTTACAATAGACTATGATGATCAGTACTGCAGGTAGACAGCGTCACTATTATCAAGAAAAAAAACATTTTTTATGATTCGTTATTCAGTTGAGTGGTAGTTTTTT
>NW_018473299.1:0-803 GCF_002113885.1 Mizuhopecten yessoensis
AAAAATGACAGGATTACCAATACACCTGATTTTATGGAACGTTATGAATCGCTTTACATATACTGAGTAGAACTCCTACCTGATCACCTTACCGTCACGACATGATTGCCAGGGGCAGATAATTAAAGCGACTGCGTCGGTTGTGTCGGGTGTGTTTGTAAACAGAGTAATCGTCACATTGTACGCAGTACGTACTATAAATAGATTACTACGAGTAACACTATACGTCATGAATTCCAAATATGTAAACAGTAAAACACAGACGACTATAAACATGTACAGGACAACAGGTCAAGGTCTCACACAAAGCTGGAGGACTTTGATTTCCGAAGGAAAATTCCTGTTTCTGGCGTATTCTTCAATTGGACACTCTAAATTTACACATAACTTTCTGTTCCGCAGGACAGATCTTCAAAAAGAGTTCGGGTACCCTTCGATTTTTTGAAAATTGAAATGAAAAATTATCATGTAGATAATACTGTACATGTATTTTGGTTGGTAAATGTGTTGTTAAATTGTGTTATAGAAAAATGAACACGAATCCGATGAGAGTTCACTATTTGAATATCCGAACGAAAAAGCATTCGTAAAACATAAATAAAACAAAATTCCGAACTAAAAAAATCATCTTTTAAATAAGAATCAGGAAATATGTTTGTTTAGTTTCCCGTTTTGATTTATAATTCTTTAAAACTGTCCATCACAAATATCGATGAAAATTTCATTGGAAGACTTTAATTACATATAAATGTAATAACTTCAACCATGGCTTATGTGATATCAAATTGTCAACATTTTACTTG
>NW_018473300.1:0-803 GCF_002113885.1 Mizuhopecten yessoensis
TAAGGTGTCTGACATTCTGCTATCACTAGCCCTCCACCACTGTGTTGCAGGTTCGAAACCTACGTGGGGAAGTCGCCAGGTACTGGCCGTTGGTCGGTGGTTTTTTCTCCGGGAACACCCGGCTTTCCTCCACCACCAAAACCAGTCACGTCCTTAAATGACCATAGCTGTTATTAGGACGTAAAGCACAAACAAAACAAAACAAATAACAGCTTACACTCCTATTACATAGATAATATTTAATATATGCAATGTTCTTTTCTTAAGAGTTGATGAAGACGCTTCTATAGAAACACTGTCCATAGATCACAAATGCCTTAAATGTACAGTCAATCCAGCTTCTACAGACCACTTCAGGAAGCCATTAAAGAGGTCTCTATAATTACAGGTGGTCTCTCAGTACACTGGTTCAATTCACATGAAACTATCTGCAATGGAGAATTTTAAAAGTGGTCTCTAAACTCAGGTGGTCTCTTAAGCAGGTTTGACTGTTGTTATAACAGATATCTTGATCTTGAGATACGTTCTATTCTAGGTTGGGCTGAGAATGACCTTCAACTTTATATCTAATATGACCACAAATTGTGATCCTTTGTCATGATGTTGTGTGTTTAAATTTTAAATAGACACTGATATCTAGGGGAAAGTTGTGTATAAATAGTTAGACATTCTCATAAGGTCCTACCTAGTGTTAGATAAGGACACATTGCTAAAGGCAGCTGTTGTCAGAGAAATATTAATATGTGCTGCATGTTTGAAGTGACGTCCTGGGGCATAAGAAATTGTACTGATGACCTTGTAAT
>NW_018473301.1:0-803 GCF_002113885.1 Mizuhopecten yessoensis
TGAATAGCATTACCCAGATCAGATATGGAGTTAAGGAGAATAAGTATTTGGTGAACAAAGAGAGGACAATGGAGAAAGAAGTGATCCCAATACTCAGTCGGGAGCACACATAGCCAGGGCTAACATGTCGGTGGACATAGAGCAGAAATCAAATTACTAGCATGCCTTGTTAAATCACAAAGGTCATTATTTACCATTCTGTCACCATGATTCTTGAAAGCATTAGTACATATTGATTTATCATCAGTGTCAATTAAATAAGTATAAAGATATTTTGTATAATCGAAGCACGATTGCCTGATTTTCGTTAATGATAATTCAATAATAACATACAGCAGAAAGTGAGAATAAAAGTTATACCTCATCCGAATGCTTTTCTCTGGTTTCTTTATTACAGACTAGGAATAAATCAGTATGATACCAAATACAACACTGGATACTATCCTGTTGTGTGAATGGTTTCTTCAAGATTGTATCACCTTGTTCTTTAGTGAATTCCTTCACCAGTCTAGAGTCCATATCAACAAAAAATATCCAATTTGTGCAGATTAACGGTAGAACATGTGACGAGACCAGAGTGATATCTAAAATGACGTTGCTGATTACAGACCAGAACAATGACCAGAAACTAACCGATGGATTCCATTTCGTAACTCTTTAGAAAATGAGAGCATCATCATTGCGTTAAGGCATTTCTAGTGTTTTTCCGTTCTCAGATTATTGTATAAACATGCAGACTGTTGAATAAATATGAGTTATGCACCACACGTGGTATATGAACTTTCATAGTTTTGATTGGTCGA
>NW_018473302.1:0-803 GCF_002113885.1 Mizuhopecten yessoensis
CAGGTGGTGCGGTACACTCATGCGGGACTGAGTTGTTTACGTGTGCATTTTGTCTATAAACCATTTTACGCAAATTATGCTTTTTATAATCGGTAAATATTGTTTGTATGAAGAAGATAATTGTGTGGTACTTGTGTGTAAATTATCGAAAACCTAGATTTATTTGTACATTAAAATAAATGTGTAGTTAGAATATGTGAAGTGACATTAAAATTACTTCTGTCATATTTTCAAACTTTTGCCAGCTTTTTACCCAGGGATTATCTGGAGGATCATTTGTTGAACAGACAAGCCTACACACGAGACAGATCTGACCGTGACAGGGTCATTTGGGTGTGAAACGGCAGCGGTACGACATATCCTAAGACAACCAGCGGTTTCTTTGGTAGCCGGTTCCAATGTGAAGGCCATAAAATACCATTCAACACTGCATTAGGGTTCAATTCGGTTGTTTATTACGGGTAACACATATCAACAAATGACAAATACAGACCATAAATACACATTCGTACGAATTTGCGCTCACAAATATAACATTCATTCAATTTAATATTGGCTCAATTAAAGGTGAACAACCACCAAATGCTAAAATAAGTCAAATTTAGTGTCACAATATTAATAAAAAATATCATAACTAGTTGTCATAAGATTTTTTCAAAGAAAAGTCCGTATTTGTGCATAATTTATTATTTGGAAACGGCTCGCTTAATCGTTCACCTTGGGAAGCACAGAGTATGTACGCGGTTACTTCCTTTTGACTGTGACGTCATTTGTGACGACCGGAAAGCGCGCCAGCTGTCAGT
>NW_018473303.1:0-803 GCF_002113885.1 Mizuhopecten yessoensis
TTTTTTTTTTCGATTGATATATTGTTTCAAAGAAAAAGAAAACGTCATATCTTGTTTTATATTTTACTCCCAAGTCTAGAAAATTCTTGTGTTGTCACCTTCTACTGTGGAAGAGTTCATAGTTTTACTGTGGAATAGTTACAAACTATATGTTCTACAATAAAATGTGACTATTCCACAGTAGTAGGTGATACAAGTAGATCTGCCTCAACTGTACTTCATGCAAGAACAATAGATGATGTCAAAGCTATGTTTGAATATTGGTGATTGATTGGTTAGGTGAGTTACTTATGTTTTGTATTAATGATAATAATTGGTTGGTTCGTTGGGTTTTCTATCTTATGTATTGCTCACTGTTCGAGATTGATTGGTCAGGCGGGTTATCTATTTTATGTTTACAATTCCTGTTTTTTGAAGGTAAGGCGGGTTGCATTTGTAAATGTTCGTGATTGGTGTGATAAGTGGGTTATCTATGTTATATATTAACACCGTGATATTGGGAAGTTAGGTAGATTATATATGGAATAAATCAGCACCTGCGGTTGGAGGGTTAGGTTGGATGTCTGAGTGATAAGGTAATGCTTGCGATTTGATGGTTGGGTAGGGTGTCTGAGTTGATAGATGTATTTAGAATCTTCACATCAATCACATAATCGCCCTAGAGCTCTATTCCACACCAGTTTGAAATATGGTAAATAGAATTTGTTAAATTCTGTATATACTTCCGAAGAAAGCTACTTGGTGAATAAGTTCCGTTTTCTGTTCCGTATGTTTGCTATATTTTATCTTGGTTGGTAAAAAAA
>NW_018473304.1:0-803 GCF_002113885.1 Mizuhopecten yessoensis
CAGTACTTACCTCTGTTTATCATAGCAGAAGATTATGTATCACAAACAGTGAGTGTTTATGTGTGACATTTCGTTGACTAGTAAGTAACGTTCTCTGTTACTTGCATCAGACCAATGACAAGTAAAGCGCATACATGTACACAATGGCGTTAAATATTATGTACGAATTTTTGGCAATATATAATTGATGTCGATTCGGAAACGCTTTAAACATATATACAATAAGTTGTTATACTTGTGCAAATAGATTACAATAAGGTCAGTTATTGTCAAGTTCTAGTCTTATTCCTGTTTTGAATAACTATTGTGCGTGAACGTATCAAATATGTATGTACTGGATGTGCATCATGTTAGGAATTATATGTGAGCGCTGGGTTTCATTATGTAATCTATTGTATTGTGTCTTTGTAGTTTTTTTTTATTTGTGTTCCACATATTGTGGAAATAAATACCATGTGAACCAAGAAACCTCCTTGATATCGACAATTAGCCTCGGCTACGCTTTGTTTAATACCTGGTTAAAAATGTGTGGGAGTCAATGTGCCCCCTCATCTCGGTTCAGAACTGGCTCACTGTGGCGTATCCAGATAGCTTCCTTTATCTGCCGTTTGAACAGATTGCTTTCTATGTCCAATGCTTTGGAGGTATTCCAATGCATTATCTGTGATTGCCGGTGTATTGGTCTTTGACACGTATCGTACTGGTCACTGATACGTCACACATAAACGCTTACTGCTCTTTCATACATAACCTTTCTACTGTATGGCAAGCCAAGTTGTCATTTATTCATGGAGCAATGTTGA
>NW_018473305.1:0-803 GCF_002113885.1 Mizuhopecten yessoensis
AAATGGTTCACATTTTGTACAATTGTTGATGATAATGAACACATTTTACTCCATGCCTTTTTTTATATCTTGCTCTCTATTTGAAAGTCTTAATAATGCTACTGTAAAAGTCAAGAATTGTAACTCTCATGCAATTCTTTATAAATGTAATTTTCACCTTTGTCATGTAGTTTTCATTTGAGTTACAGTATATTGTAAATTTCAAAAAGAGAAAAGGGAAATTGACAATTATATTCTTTGTACAACTGTAGCTATTTAAAAGAGAATTCTTTGTAAATGTAATTATTAACCATTTCAATAATAATAATAAAAATATACTGACAACGTATTTATGTAGCAGTGTTTCAAATTCTGTATTTTGTGTACTTAAAAGTGAATTTACTTAGATAGTCAGATCTTTTATTTTCTCTATCAGTGATTGTATCAATGAATATGGCTACGTATGTTTGATCCAAGCATTTTATTCTGTCTTTTCTAGTCTTCTTTCATTCTTGATGTTGTGGATGACAAACATGCCCAATTTAAGTTAACGTAACGACCTACAGAGGCGTGGTCAACATTGCAATCTTTGTATTTCCTGTTTCTACTACGCAGATCGTCTTAATGGTGTTAACTGGGGCAATAGTATGTGTTACAGCAAGGTTTTACGCCTTCTGTTGTTACACTTTTATCATCTTACTTTTTGTTTTCGAAATAAAATTTATCTGTATGTTATTGATTGTTGTGTTATGATTTTTTCACATGAACCCATGTCATAGTTTTTGCGTTTTAACCCATGTAATATGACCTATCAGCCCTGTGAT
>NW_018473306.1:0-803 GCF_002113885.1 Mizuhopecten yessoensis
TATGTATTATGACGTCATATGGCATTTTCGTCACAGGGTGGCGAACTTGGGTGCATGGCGAATTTGCCTGCACTCACGTTACAGGTGATACTTTAAATTAATGATACTAAAAGACAGATAAAAATAAATTATATTGTATATATCCATCTTGGAAACACTTAATAATGTTATATTATGTACAGTGATCATATGGTTTCATACAGTATAGGACTTTGAGATCTTAACATTTTTTTTTATAAAAGGTTCTAATTATAAGTAAGTATATATATGTTACATACCAAAAATAATCTTCTATAAAAGTAATGCTAAGATCTCAAACATATAGATTTGGAAGAAAAGTAGTGATGAATTAAATTAATCAAACATGAACCAAATGTGATACCACAGATTTACAATTTTAGGTTAAAATATATAATCAAATTCTGTAGTATAAAAAAATGGATAAAGGAACAGTCATCGCTTTATACTAAGAGTTCAGTCCTTATGTGAAAGAAGAACTAACACAGATAAAGAACATCATTCAAAAATTCATTAACGTTTGGCAGTCAAGATTATGTCCTTAAGTGAGTGAAATACACATTAAGGTTTTTCTAGGCATTACAATGAGTGAAACATGGGGTTTGACTGATACTCTCGCTGGCCAATCAAAACTGATAATTAATATTTCAAAAAACTTTCTCCATCTTAACATTTCTGAGATGGAATCTCAAGCATTCACACACATAAAAACACTTATAAGACCATATTGTCCATAATCTTTTATTCAGCCATGCAACCTAATCCAGTGTCCTACAGAAATAGAA
>NW_018473307.1:0-803 GCF_002113885.1 Mizuhopecten yessoensis
CCCGCCATGTTAATCTGGGTCAGGCCAAGTATTGTCATGTCCTCAAATTGAGAACTCGGGTAGTGACAAGAAAACCACAGAGCACACTCATTTAATGAGCATAATAAAAAAACATCGACCTTCACATCATACCAAAAAGCACACAATAAAGCTGCCCATAGTCTCCTTCAACCTGCATCTTCAGAAACCCTGCGTTGTCCATCAGTAGTCTACATATATCACAGAAGTTATGGTACTCGGAAACAGGTCTTAAATATCGAATCAACAGCGACCTTTAAACACTGTACAAAAGGTTAGAGAGCAGGGATATTACAAACTGTATATCTTTAATGTAGGATGACTGTTAATGATCTTTTATAATGTTATTATATGAAAAATTATCGATGAATAGAAAAAAAATGTAATTCTGATTTGAAGCATACAACGTAGACTTTATACTGACATGAGACAAAAAAAAATCCAGCCGGCATGAATATAAGCAATGAACAATAATTTGATTTATCTAAATCACCAATAAGTGCGTTTTATAGTAATGATACCGACACCATTAACGGTCCAATGCTTTTTAATGTATCGCCTCTTCGTGTTAGATTGTTGGTCATGCTGACTCATTGATAGGAATCAGCATGTGGTTGCAGTTTTGTTTGTTCGCAGTATCGATAGCACGACCAGCTACTGAGTAGGCAAGCTCGTGCCTGACAGCGGTCTCACTCGTTGTATATCAAAAGTCAGAATATCGGTAAATTTGAAAGGTTTGCCACCTATTAAAACAAACAATGAATCGTTAAGACTGATTGGGCTTA
>NW_018473308.1:0-803 GCF_002113885.1 Mizuhopecten yessoensis
GTATATAAGTGGCGTGCGGTGGTATTCGAGTTACTGCGGGGTCTACAGCCGACCATGGAGATAACACTTATCATCCTGGCTATAGCTGGATTCAGCTTCAGTGTTTGCTATGGGTAAGTATCGTCATTTTAAATATAGTTCTTTGTTAAAAATCATAATACTTATCATTTAGACAATTGGAACAAATTTATTTTTAATGTCCTATTAAACAATTTATGTTTTATTTACATCAGTGTAAGTAACAGGAGACCCTAAAACAGATTTCGTCAAAGCAATGTTTGTGGTGATTATGCTGAATTAGAATCAATATTGTAATACTATGAGTTAATTCGATATGGCTGCTTTGCTTTTTTTTTTAAAGTATATTTTTTGCCGCTTCTTGCACTTAAGTTGTTAAGATTTTTTTTCTCTGAAAAACTTTGATTTAGCGACAGATTTCTGTGAAAACATGCAGGAGTTTATGAAAAGAAACAAAAAGTAAATACGTCAAACGACGCAATGACATTAAATATCAGAAAGCGTACAAGTGTCATTATAACGTAAAATATTTCGTCCTGACAGATTTGAAGGTAAAATAACATTTTATCTTGTGATAACAATTTCCAAAGTCAAGATGATTGCGTTTCTGACATTGAAGGTATTTACTCTTTTTTCTAACTTTACATTTGCATGTATTTCTATTTTGTTTGTAAAACTCAATTTGATCTTAAAAAAACAAAACTTTATACAACTGTTTACTGTATACAGCTTTGAATTTGCGTTTTATAAAGGAAATTGATATTCGTACAGTGCCGAACTTGTGG
>NW_018473309.1:0-804 GCF_002113885.1 Mizuhopecten yessoensis
TTGCTCAATTCTGAGTATTTTACTCCTTTTCTAATCACCAGTGGTTGTATCTGGGAAAAATCTAGTTATTGAGATATTTGGTGTAAAACACGCCAAAATCGGCATTTTGACCATTAGTAGCTGTATAATTCACCCTGGAGAATTAACACTTAAAGCTGACGAACTGAAACTCCAAACATAAGTAGTCCAAGTTAATCTGAAGAAAACGATATATTTGGTTTTTCGATATTTTTCAAAGAACGGCCCTGAAAATGGGGTGTATTTCTGGGGTTTCGTGGAATTTTCCAGAAGATCCGATTTCCCCGTAGTCAAGCGCCAATTTGGGTACCCCCTCTAGGCTAGAATTGAGATAAATGCTTGTTGCGCATGCGTTAAATACGAAGAAATGTTCTAGCCGCTTATCCGGTTCAACTTGTAGCGGTGAGTTAGATGGAATTTTGACTAGTGCCAGTAATTTCTACCATTTTACGATATTATACGTTATGGCTATTTTACAACGATCAATGTTTGCTGCTGATCACAATCATGCATGTAAGATATGACCCAGCATTTAAAATATCTAGCAAAATCCCCACATGTTTGTTGACGTTGCGCAACAGACGCGGAACAGTTCTCGTTTCTTCAATATTTACTTTCGTTATTTTTTGTTTCTACGTTCAATTAAATTAAGATTTCGGTGTGTGAAGCCTGTTCAGTGTTTGTGGTAATCTCTCATTTGTGATAATTTGTATACGTCTAAAAAAAAGCCACGGTAATCCACAGCTTTGGGCACAGGGGCTAGCAACGATTTATATGTGATAAGAA
>NW_018473310.1:0-496 GCF_002113885.1 Mizuhopecten yessoensis
GTGGATATATAATGTAGCATAACGATCTAGTGATGTCATATATTGAAATGGAAATATAATGTAGTATAACGATCTAACGATGTCATATATTGTAGTGGATATATAATGAAGTATAACGATCTAGTGATGTCATATATTGTAGTGGATATATAATGTATTATAACGATCTAGTGATGTCATATATTGTGGTAGATATATAATGTAGTATAATGATCTATTGATGTCATATATTGTAGTGGATATATAATGTATTATAACGATCTAGTGATGTCATATATTGTGGTAGATATATAATGTAGTATAATGATCTAGTGATGTCATATATTGTAGTGGATATATAATGTAGTATAACGATAAAATGATGTCATATATTGTAGTGAATATATCATGTAGTATATTGATCTAGTGGTTTCATATTATGTAGTCGATATATAATGTAGTATAACAATCTAGTGATTTCATATATTGTAGTGGATATATAATGTAGTATAACGAT
>NW_018473310.1:521-804 GCF_002113885.1 Mizuhopecten yessoensis
AGTATAACGATCTAGTGATGTCATATATTGTAGTGGATAAATAATATAGTATAACGATCTAGTGGTTTCATATATTGTAGTGGATATATAATGTAGTATAACGATATAGTGATGTCATATATTTGTAGTGGATATATAATGTAATATAACGATCTAGTGATGTCATATATTGTAGTGGATATATAATATAGTATAACGATCTGGTGATGTCATATATTTTAGCGGATATATAATGTGGTATAACGATCTAGTGATTTCATATATTGTGGTTGATATATAGTGT
>NW_018473311.1:0-804 GCF_002113885.1 Mizuhopecten yessoensis
CAACCCCGCTTTGCCCCTAGCCAAACTACATGGGTTTTTCCTAAAATTAAATCCTCTTTTAATGTCAAAAAATCTTGATCCGTGACCATTATTATAAATACAACTTGTAACATTTTTGTAAAAAGTTTGTATCCACCGTCTAATAATAGGTCCAAATCCTTGAAGCGTTAGAGCTTTTTGTATAAAATACCACTCTAGAGAGTCAAATGCTTTTTCGAAATCTAATAGAATAAGTAGCCCTGGAATATCTTTTTCATTAATCTTTTCAATAAGATCAAGAATAAGACGTGTACATTCACCTATATATCTACCTTTAATGAACCCTTTTTGAGTATCGCTGATTAGATTTTGTAAAACTGGTTTTATTCTATTTGCAATACTTGCTGATGCAATTTTATAGTCCACATTTAAAAGAGATATTGGACGCCAATTTTTCAAAAATAGTTTTGACTTTCCGTCTTTTCGGATACAATTAATTACGCATTGTCTCTGAGAAATAGATAGTTGTCCTACTGCTAATGCTTTGTTAAGAGAATTTATAAGAGGTTCATGTAAATCATTGAAGAAAAATTTATAAAATTCAACTGTGAAACCGTCTAGACCAGGTGATTTAAAGTTTCCCATATTTTTTAAAGAATTTAAACATTCCAATCGACTTAACAAGACTTCCATCTTATTCGCTTGTTCTGTTGTTATTTTTTTGTTGTATGGGTTTTCTCCATTGAAAAAAAAATCAGAATGTGCGTCATCAAAGTTTGGTTCTCTACTGATGTATAGTTCCTCATAAAATTTTGTTTGTTCTGT
>NW_018473312.1:0-804 GCF_002113885.1 Mizuhopecten yessoensis
GCTACATGTTGTTTTACACAAGCTACCTAGGTACATGTTGTTATACACAAGCTACATAGGTACATGTTGTTACACACAACCCACCTAGGTTCATGTTGTTACACACAACCCACCTAGCTACATGTTGTTACACACAACCCACCTAGCTACATGTTGTTTTACACAAGCTACCTAGGTACATGTTGTTACACACAAATTACATAGGTACATTTTGTTACACACAACCAACCTAGCTACATGTTGTTACACACAAACTACCTAGGTACATGTTGTTACACACAAACTACCTAGGTACATGTTGCTACACACAACTCACCTAGGTACATGTTGTTATACACAACCTCCCTAGGTACATGTTGTTTCACACAACCTACCTAGGTACATGTTGTTACACACAACCCACCTAGCTACATGTTGTTACACACAAACTACCTTGGTACATGTTGTTACACACAACCCACCTAGGTACATGCTGTTACACACAACCCACCTAACTACATGTTGTAAGACACAACCCACCTAGGTACATGTTGTTACACACAGCCCACCTAGCTACATGTTGTTACACACAACCCACCTAGGTTCATGTTGTTACACACAACCCACCTAGCTACATGTTGTTACACACAACCCATCTAGCTACATGTTGTTTTACACAAGCTACCTAGGTACATGTTGTTACACACAACCCACCTAGGTACATGTTGTAACACCCAGCCCACCTAGGTACATGTTGTTACACACAACCCACCTTTGTATATGTTGTTATACACAACCTCCCTAGGTACATGTTGTTACACATAA
>NW_018473313.1:0-804 GCF_002113885.1 Mizuhopecten yessoensis
GATGGAGTTATTACACTGATATGGTTACCGTAGAACACTGTATAAAAGCCTGAGTATATGATCGAGTTATTACACTGATATGGTGGCTGTAACACACTGTATAACAGCCTGAGTATATGATGGAGTTATCAAGCTGATATGGGGTCTGTATCACGCAGTATAACAGCCTGAGTATATGATGGAGTTATTACACTGATATGGTTACCGTAGAACACTGTATAACAGCCTGAGTATATGATGTAGTTATTACAGGGATATGGTTACCGTAGAACACTGTATAACAGCCTGAGTATATGATCGAGTTATTACACTGATATGGTGGTTGTAACACACTGTATAACAGCCTGAGTATATGATGGAGTTATCAAGCTGATATGATCCTATTTGAAACTTATGTTTAAGTGCTCTATCCATCAAATCAATCAGGTTTTTCCGGTTTTACAATTGCAGAAAACGTCATCAGTGATGTATTATATAACTTCCTCCTTACTCCGAACTGGTGAAACTGAAAATCCACCAACTTATATTTAATACACTGGCAGATTTTACAAGAAGCTGTGACGATTTATCTTTGTCGTGCTGACTGGACTATCATTACGTGTTGCTGTTTTTACATACTGGGCCTCAAATGTGATTTTAACGATCAGGAATATGTTACGCTCCATTGTATGTGGCTATCTAGTAATCGTCGGCTTTGTCACGGCACGTAAGTATACAATAAACTTAAACAATAAACTATATATGTCGGCTTTGTCACAGTATGTTAGTATACAATAAACTATATATGTCGGCTTTGTCACAGTA
>NW_018473314.1:0-804 GCF_002113885.1 Mizuhopecten yessoensis
TTTAATTCTCATTTAAAGGTTCGGATATTGCGCTATTTCGGTCGTTGCTATTTTTATCACCGGCTTTCCAAAAAGATGAAACCTACCACACTAGACGTTGGCTTCCGGTCATTTCATTATCAACTACGTAAACTTTCGTTTAGCTCTCGACTCAATGAGCGATCCTCTTTCTGTGACAAACCTAAACAAATAAAAGATTTGCGTGGAAGAATACAATGAACCTGTAAACTATGTAGAAAAGGTATATTTTTTTGTTGGTTGTGCTGGTTTTGTATAATTAATACTTAACAATAATGTAACACAAAAGTTATGTTATAAACTGATCCGCTTATTTAAATATGGATTTCATGTTTGCTCTCCTTATTCCAAATGTGATGCATCTTTCTTGTGTAATTAATGTCATATTATGTTTCAAATGCGCATCTTGTAATTTTCTATCAGTTTTACGTGAAAATAGAAAAACAAATATGTATGCATGTTTCCTCACTGGACAAAGCAACATCGCACAAGGCCAGTCATAGAAGTTCTACTTGTCCCTTTGTCCCTCATACGACTTGTTTTCCATTTTGAAGGGGACTAATGACATTCTGCCATTTAGAGAAACGATATTCATGTTGTAAAAATCAAATTAATCAGCACAATTTACGTTTTTGTTTTCACTTAGATGCCCTAATTAGATTCATGTACATATGATTCCAAATTTGATTTTGCGCTTTGTTTCAAGTTCTGTGATTAGTTATTAGTAGTACATGTGACCGTAAACCATTTAATTGTCGCTCGAGTTATCTCCGATTGGCTAAAGTA
>NW_018473315.1:0-804 GCF_002113885.1 Mizuhopecten yessoensis
GTAGGTTATAATCCATTATCTAATTAGGATTGAGTAGGTTATAATTCATTATCTAAATTGGATTGAGTAGGTTATAATCCATATCTAATTTGGATTGAGTAGGTTATAATCCATATCTAATTTGGATTGAGAAGGTTTTAATCTATTATCTAATTAGGATTGAGTAGGTTATAATCCATGATCTTATTTCGATCAAGTAGGTTATAATCGATGATCTTATTTAGATTGAGTAGGTTATAATCCATGTCTAATTTGGATTGAGTAGGTTATAATCCATATCTTATTTGGATTGAGNATCTAATTTAGATTGAGTAGGTTATAATCCATGATCTTATTTCGATCTAGTAGGTTATAATCGATGATGTTATTTAGATTGAGTAGGTTATAATCAATGATCTTATTTCGATCAAGTAGGTTATAATAGATGATCTTATTTAGATTGAGCAGGTTATAATCCATATCTAATTTGGACTGAGTAGGTTATAATCCATTATCTAATTTTGAGTGAGTAGTATATAACCCATTATCTAATTGCGAGGTAGTAGGTTATAAGCCAATATCTTATTTTGAGTGAGTAGGATATAATAAATTATTTAATTTGGATTGAGTAGGTTATAATCCATTAACCAATTTCAAATGAGTAGTTTATAATCCATTATCTAATTTTGAGTGAGTAGTTTATAACCCATTATCTAATTTCGAGTTAGTAGGTTATAATCCAATATCTTATTTTGAGTGAGTAGGTTATAATAAATTATTTAATTTGGATTGAGTAGGTTATAATCCATTATCTAATTTAGATTG
>NW_018473316.1:0-804 GCF_002113885.1 Mizuhopecten yessoensis
ATACCAAAGACGTAAATTTTAGTAGTTGTGGCATCCCCGCAAAACCGTTGGCATTAAGGGGTTAGCGCAACGACTAGCCTGACTTGAATCAGTATAATGTGTCTGGGTGGGGTACATGCGTCACTGTACTTACAGTGAGCTGGCACTATAAAGACGGCCTGAAATCGCGCCATGACAAGCAGTCTAAAGCACATATATACTACATGTACCATGCATCAATAATACCGTCGGCATATGAGCCTGGTTGTTAAGAAGACGTTAAACCCAAGTTCTCGAATACTCATTCACTCACTCCTAAAATAGATAAAGTTTTTAATAAAATGTAATATCATTAAATCGATTGTATGATATCAGTGAATCGATTCACTGATATCATACAATAGATTCACTGATATCATTTAATAGATTCACTGATATCATATAATCGATTCACTTATATTATACAATCGATTCCATGATATCATCTAATCGATTTACCGATATCATACAATCGATTAACTGATATCATACAATCTATTCATTGATATCAAATAATCGATTCACTGATATCATTTAATAGATTCACTGATATCATTTAATAGATTCACTGATATCATACAATAGATTCACTGATATCATTTAATAGATTCACTGATATCATACAATCTATTCCATGATATCAGTGAATCGATTTAAATCAGAAAATATAATTGATGATATTTTGAAAAACTATTTAATGTTATAATATTTTTTATGAATACATGCAATGCTTCTCATGATTTTTTTTTATCCATTTTAGGAAACCTGCTCTATATGTCAAGTACC
>NW_018473317.1:0-804 GCF_002113885.1 Mizuhopecten yessoensis
CTGCAGACGCACACAAATTTAATGTAGCCAAATTCAATGCCAAATCCATGCCTGTTGCCCAGTCAATTGCTTCAAAATCGCTAGTTCTCCTCGACAAATCTAGAGTAGGGAAACTCTGTACGTTGTTTAGGACAGCCCATGGGATGGCAAAGTCAGGTCGACCATACACGGATTTTGTATGGTTATGTAGCCTAAATGAAGCTAATGGTCTGGACATTGGTAAAACCTACAGAAATGACAAGGCAGCTCAAAAATTTGTAACCACTATTGCGGACACCCAACAGGATATTCAGAAGGAGATAGTTGATAAAGCAAATTTCATTTCAATCATTTCCGATGGCAGCACCGACACTGCAAGCAGAGAGACCGAGATCATTTATCTCAGGACCTCACTGAAATGCCAGGTATAATATCATTCTATTAGAACTTCAATGTTTTTTATGAACAATAACATTTATGTGTAGTGTCATACCTGCCATATTTCCTCAGGGGCTTGGAGGGACAATCATAATGATTTATTTAGTGTGAAAAAGAGGGACATTTATTTAAATCTGAGGGTGACGAGTGTTTGATATTCTGGTTAATTTTTTGCCGATATCTAGGACAGTATAGAAACCGAATGGATCGGTTTGAAGACAGCTTTGCGTAAAAGGTATTTTTAATCACATACCAGTTTAAAGTAAAATGTTTGATAACATTCTAACAAATTATAAAATTATAAACCTAATAATGTTCTGAATTTTCTTTCAGGAAGCAAAAGGTCAACAACATGTCATGGTGCTCCATGGAGGTTCAGTTTGGTCA
>NW_018473318.1:0-804 GCF_002113885.1 Mizuhopecten yessoensis
ATATGTATTCTCTACACTGTAATGTATATATGTATTCTCTACACTACACAGCGTTTGGTAGAAGCACAAATGGTAAATTGGAATTGTACGGTATAAAGTTTTACAATGGTTTAAAGCTCTTTTATTAACTGAACAGAAGGCTTCTATTCATCAACTGAACTTGTCAAATGTTGTTGTCATCAAGGTCTTTGTTCTCTGTCCATTTCTATCCTTATCCTTTCTATCTATTTACGTGATATAGCATATTGTGTATCAAAATCAAGCTTTTGGCTGAGGGTTCTTTCTTGTACAATACAAATAACAACATAAATGAAATTAACTAGGGATCTTAGCAGTATAAATGTCTGGGGCAAAAATCAGGATATCACAATTGATCCCACTGAAAACAACAGATTAGATATCTTCAGAATGCTAAAACACAATGTGGACAGAAAAAGTCTTACAATAAGCCTCATTTATAAGGCCGAACTAGAATATGGGTTGTTTCCTGGGTTAACTGTAACTTGTCAAAGTGAAAATGATAACATGTTAAAAAGGGGGACCTCGCGCCGTAACTTTTACCCAGAAGCAGAACTTTCGAAAAAAGTGGTAAATTGCAAGATCATTTACCAATGTTCAAAATATTAAAAAGCGAGCTCCACAAATATCGTTATCGAAATATCATTAAACCCAATCATTTATGAAAATGCTAATGCAAGGTATACTCTACTAAGCAGTAGAATTTACACCATATCCCCTCGCAGATTTTTTTTTTTGTACTTTTCTTTTTATTCAAGATTTTTTTGCAATATATGGTATATTTAC
>NW_018473319.1:0-804 GCF_002113885.1 Mizuhopecten yessoensis
AGATTCAAATCCAATATGGTAGCCATCTTGAAACCATTTCTGAACTTCAAATTATATATTATACGGAAGTGGTTTCACTGAAACTTATATAACATGATGAGTGCATTATTCTAACTTTATACTGTTATTTTTTAACCGATTCAATATCCGATATTCCCGCTATGACTGCCATCTTGAAATTTCGTCAAGAATTTATCCCAAATTCTACAGAATCAATTTCTGTAGCACTTGATTGAATGATCGTTGCATGTTCCTTAACAATTCTTTAGTCGATTTGTTTTGGTCGGTATGACTACAACTTATGTGAAAAGGAACCGTAGATAATCTTGAACATGTGTTTGTTGTTTTTATGTTGATTCGAAATCAGATATGGCCACCAATTCCGACATCTAGAAATTGTAACCTAGATTTACGTGTCAGATGTTGTTAAAGAAGCAGGAACCCTTCACTCTTTTTGAACACTTGACATTTATGTCCTTGTTATTTTACTATTGTCTCATGCACACATTGGGAAACAGTCAAACATTTTAAACCTCAGATACGATAACTTTAGTCTCTGTTTATACCTGTACGATACGATAACCTGTGTCTCTTACTCTATCTGTGTGCTACAAGAGATTTACCTGTGTGATACAAGAATTTACCTGTGTGATACAAGAGACTTACCTGTGTGATACAAGAAACTTGCCTGTGTGATACAAGGGACTTACCTGTGTGATACAAGAATTTACCTGTGTGACACAAGAGACTTACCTGTGTGATACAAGAGACTTTCCTGTGTGATACAAGAGACTTACCTGTGTG
>NW_018473320.1:0-804 GCF_002113885.1 Mizuhopecten yessoensis
AATGCTTTGACTACCTAGATAACAATTAAATCAGTTTCAAGGCAGATAAGTATATCTGTCTGGGGATAGAGACGTTTGTCCCGACAGGGTGACATGGCTATCGGAATTGTTTCAGTATCGTATTTACAAATTTCCGTCTTTTGTATTTATAATATGATAAATACTGATATCTGATGCAGGAAATAAATCATAATACGATTTTTTTTAAAGATAAGAAAACATAATGACAACTGTATATTGATCGATATAAAAACAGTTTGTAACTACCTTTTTCAGTGGGAGCCCTATATCCCGAGCGACTTCGTCGTCTCCACTTCCGTACCTGTGAGGTATTCAACCACCAACGCATAACTACCTTTCGGGAATAGGTAAGACAAACAGTATGTTACAATGTTGTCCCTATTAAAGTCGCTATGTTAAATTGTTAACTTCATATCTATTAGTTGACCGTATAATGTAATGTACATTACAGTTTTGTAACACAAGAAGTGTTGTAACACAAAAATACAAATAAACACAGTGTTGGTTCTACTTTGCCAATCCCCCGATGAAACCAATTATGATATCACAACATTTTAAATATATGTTAATACTTACATATGCATTTTTGTGTTTCAGGTGGTCATACCTGATGTATCATTATATTTCTTCTATCGGCAGTATGGTGGCAGGATGAACTAAAACACTCATAAGTAATATGAAGAAAGGAGCACATTGTTTTAGTATGTCGATGCAGGCAGCGAACACTTGTCTATCCCACCATACTGCAATTTATTCACGTAGGACTTGAACTCCTAAAAGACT
>NW_018473321.1:0-804 GCF_002113885.1 Mizuhopecten yessoensis
AGGACAAGTACATGACGTCATAGACTTACGCACTGGAGTCAAAATATCGTCTTTTACATTTCAAGGTTGCATGCAAATTGTCTTTTTACACGAATAAATACCACAAATCTTGACAAAAAGTATCTAACACTCGTTTTCTTTCCATATGAAATTTATGAAACTCGTCACGATTTTGTTTTTCTTTTTAGTTTGTCAGAGGCTCGCTAAATTGATAAATTCTTAGACTCATCAAAATCTCATACGAAATGGAAACTCATGCAAGATCCTATATTGATACAGTATAGAGGCATTCATCAACATTTTATGTTGAAAAGGTCCCTTTACTTTAACTAATAATTTTATTCAGAGCGTACAAAACTATGACCAGCGACGACCTGGTGCATAGAAAATACAATAAAAGGGTCAGAAACTGTTCAAATCGGTATTTTGAGATATATTAGCATGTGTAAATAGGTGTAGGTGTAGACCTGTGTTTTAAAAAGAAAGAAAGCACACAAGCGTCCGCAAATCCACAATTAGAACTCAGCATAGATAACATATGGGATAATATGAAAAGAAGAGATATTTACATTGAGACACTTGAAAGAGGTTCGGGAAGAATAACACAATGAATAGAAAACATCTTCTTCATCGACAACACTCGCCATCGGCTATGTAAATCCAGGTTTAGTTTGCGTTCTAGCGTACTATTACCAGCTTAGGCTATTTAAGGTAATAGGATTGTGTCATCATTTCTCGGTAGAATTTCTTAAAATTGTATAGTTATATTGATATGAAGTAAAGAAAATTTTCTGCCACAAAAAA
>NW_018473322.1:0-804 GCF_002113885.1 Mizuhopecten yessoensis
TCCTAGCAATAATATCATAAGAGTAATATCACAGAAGTAATATCAGAGTAGTAATATCCTAGCAGTAATATCAAAGCAGTGATATCCTAGCTATTATTTTACTGTTATGATATTACTGCTATGATATTACTACTATGATATTACTGCTAGGATATCACTGCTAAGATATTACTACTATGATATTACTGCTATGATAATACTGCTATGATATCACTGCTATGATATCACTGCTATGATATTACTGCTATGATATTATAACTGCTATGATGTTACTGCTATGTTATGATATCACTGCTAAGATATTACTGCTAGGATATCACTGCTAGGATATTACTGATATAACTGCTTTGATATTACTGATATTACTGCTAGGATTTTTTGCAAGGATATTACTGCTATGATATTACTGCTATGATATTGCAGCTATGATATCACTGCTATGATATCACTGCTAGGATATCACTGCTAGGTTATTACTGATATCACTTCTATGATATTACTGATATTACTGCTATGATATTTCTGATATTATTGCTATAATATTACTACTATAATATTACTGCTATGATAGTACTGCTATGATATTACTGCTACGATATTACTGCTATGATATTATTGCTAGGATTTTACTGTTATGATATTACCGCTATGATTTCACTGCTAGGATATTACTGCTACGATATTACATCATTAGAACATGTTATACCACCACACATATGTAGCTAAGCAACATCAGTACACTTTATACATTATACCACCACACTTTTGTAGCTAAGCATCATCATTACACATTATACATTATAC
>NW_018473323.1:0-804 GCF_002113885.1 Mizuhopecten yessoensis
ATGTACATCAAAGGATCAAACTAGTCTTCTCGTCTCATCTACAAGGTGGCGCACACTGAGCCTTCGATTTTGCAATGACATATTCCAGGGGTGAAGAGAGCGAAAGTGAGAGTAACCCCTGGAGTGACGAGGATGCAAACACGTGTTCTACATTGCGGACGTCGACGTCTCCGTGATGGAGATGATGAGAAATATTTGTATACGTGTATAGTAAATTCTTACCTTAACTTAACGATAATTTCGATGAGTAAGATCAGTGAGACCACGCGGCGGTGTTTTGAGAACGAACGTTGTTAATTACTGGTTACTGTATCATAGATCTATTCCTCTGTGGTAACACACTGCCAGGGTTGGATTGCACTTACTAACTTTACATAGTACTTAATATCACTTCAATGTCAGCATAAAAGGCAAAACACTCAAATTATGCATTACCTTATTCCTATTACGAATAAAAATGGTATAGCGTATCGATAACTTTTATTTTTAAAAGAGCAATTTGATCAAATGGTCATACCTAAAATACTGATAAAGTATGTTCAAAACATAGTACCCTGCCAAGTACATCGCATCTATACAACTGTCAAGTTTTATTCTACACCTCTAAGCCCATAATATTACGAAGATGTGTGTTTTATATTTTTAATATTTTGGGGACAAAATACAGCCAAGCGATATTTGTAAAAGGTTCATTCACATAGCAAGGGAAATAACTCACCATTGATTATTGAACTCGGTATTCGGAAACTCAATCTGATTAAAATCATATGTTACATGGCTTCGTTACCTTCGTACTACGCCTGA
>NW_018473324.1:0-805 GCF_002113885.1 Mizuhopecten yessoensis
CCATTACATAGACACTATACCTTCACATCTCCATTACATAGACACGGTACCTTCACATCTCCATTACAAAGACACTATATCTTCACATCTCCATTACATAGACACTATACCTTCACATCTCCATTACATAGACACTGTACCTTCACATCTCCATTACATAGACACTATACCTTNATTACAAAGACACCATACCTTAACATCTCCATTACAAAGACACTATACCTTAGCATCTCCATTACAAAGACACTATACCTTAACATCTCCATTACATAGACCCTATGCCTTTACATCTCCATTACAAAGACAATATACCTTAATATCTCAATTACATAGACACTGTACCTTCACATCTCAATAACATTGAAACTATACCTTAACATCTCCATTACAAAGACACTATATACTTTCACATCTCCATTACATAGACACTATACCTTCACATCTCCATTACAAAGACACGATACCTTCACATCTCCATTTCACAGACACTATATACTTTCACATCTCCATTACATAGACACTATACCTTAACATCTCCATTACATAGACATTATACTTTTACATCTCCATTACATACATACTTTACCTTAACATCTCTATTACATAGACACTATACCTTCACATCTCCATTACATAGACACTGTACCTTCACATCTCCATTACATAGACACTATACCTTTACATCTCCATTACATAGACACTATACCTTCACATCTCCATTACATAGACACTATACCTTAACATCTCCATTACATAGTCGTTATACCTTCACATCTCCATTACATAGACACTATAGCTTAAAATC
>NW_018473325.1:0-805 GCF_002113885.1 Mizuhopecten yessoensis
AGTGATTTCTTACCAGTCTTATATTTCAGGTATCTAAACATATTTCATTCTTTTACTAGCCTTTTTCATATATTAATTGTCCACGGGTAGACCAAGTGCCAACTTCTGAAAGAGTTACTCCAAGATGTTTGTGATCATGGGCATTATCTATATAAGTATTAGTGAACTTAATTAGAGGATAGATTGGACCTTTTTTTAGAAACAAATGGTGATTTGGTTTTAGTGGGGTCAAATCTAATATCCCATGCACTAGCCCAGTAGTTAATTATATCTAGGTCCTGGTTAATATAATATGCTGCTAGTTGTGGGTTTTCGTCTACAATGACATACAATCATGTATCGTCTGCAAAAAGCTTAATGTTACCATGTACTATATCAGTGATGTCTTCAATGTATAAAAAAAGGACCGATAACTGATCCCTGAGGAACACCGGCATTTACTACCCTAAAAGAAGACGAATGACCTACAGTTAGTACTCTCTGTTTTCTATCTTCAAGATAACTCTCAAATTAGTTTAAAATATTGCCTGATATACCATATGCTTTAAGTTATGAAGTAACCCTTTGTGCTAAACTCTATCAAACGGCTTGCTGATGTCGCAAAATACAAACTTTAACTCTTTCCTTTTATATAGGCTACAAATTATGGTGTGGTATATAAAGAGAAGTTGGTTTACTGTTAAATCACCTGGTTTAAAGCCTGATTGGTCCTTGGAAAGTATATTGTTAGTTGTTAAATAGTTCTATACATTTTTTTTTCTTTCTAAGATTTTACTAGAACACGATGTTACAAATATTGGTCGAT
>NW_018473326.1:0-448 GCF_002113885.1 Mizuhopecten yessoensis
ATGGTGTAGTAGTGCTCACACTTTCTGATGTAACGGTTATATATGCTGTAATGGTCAACCTTTCTCATGTAACGGTTAGATATGGTGTAGTAGTGCGCACACTTTCTGATGTGATTGTTATATATGGCGTAGTGGTCACACATTCTGATGTAACGGTTACATATGGTGTGGTGTTCACACATTCTGATGTCATGTTTATATATGGTTAGGTGGTCACACATTCTGATGTAACGGTTATATATGGTGTGGTGGTCACACATTCTGATGTAACGGTTATATATGGTGTGGTGGTCACACATACTGATGTAATGCTTATATATGGTGTAGTGGTCACACATTCTGATGTGACGGTTATATATGGTGAGGTGGTCACACATTCTGATGTGACGGTTATATATGGTGTGGTGGTCACACATTCTGATGTAACGGTTATATATGGTGTGGTGGT
>NW_018473326.1:551-805 GCF_002113885.1 Mizuhopecten yessoensis
GGTTATATATGGTGTGGTGGTCACACATTCTGATGTAACGGTTATATATGGTGTGGTGGTCACACTTTCTGATGTAATGGTTATATATGGTGTGGTAGTCACACATTCTGATGTAACGGTTATATATGGTGTAGTGGTCACACTTTCTGATGTAACGGTTATATATGGTATGGCAGTCACACATTCTGATGTAACGGTTATATGGTGTAGTGGTCACACTTTCTGATGTAATGGTTATATATGGTGTGGTGGTC
>NW_018473327.1:0-805 GCF_002113885.1 Mizuhopecten yessoensis
GTAGCGATATTCCTCAGCCAGAACTCGATTCGCTCTGTACAATAAGCAACTACGTTTAATAAATGGACTTAGCAATGCATTTACTCATTGTTTCACTGCAATAACAAGATAACCAATGACGTACAAGAGGGTATTGTATAAGTATGAGTCTTTCCGGTTTTCATTCGTATCACTCTCGAATAGGTTTTATGGATCTGGGATCAAAGAGCCCATGGGCCGTGTAGTAATATTGCATCGAACAATTTACAAAAAGATGTATTGAGAAAATTAAAAGCAATATATATTGTATCGACAAATCTACCGTATCCATCTTTTGCTCGGCTTGGATCAAGACACATAGCCACGTCGAACACCAGGACGAGGACCATGTTGCTTGACATAAAACAGTGGTGTGTGTTATAGAACACCTTCTCCCCTCCAAAGTCATAGATTGTGACGTTGCCCTTCACATCCCCATCATGCTTGTCCTCTTTTTCTGTACTCATCACCTTTTCTATAACACTTTTTTGTTCTTGCGTTAATTCAAAGTGTTGTGGTATTTCTGCAATATGTAAACGAAGTTATAACCACTGGTGAATACTCTACACGATTTATAATCGTAATCTTAGTAATCCTATGGGGAAATATAGGAGTATGATCTGATAAGCTCTATATATAACGTTAACATGTTAACCGTCTGAGGCAAGTACCTGGACAATCAGTACTTTATAACATGTGCTTTGATCCAGTTATTCATCGTTGAATATTGTAAGCATTTTACAATTAAGTATTTTGGTGGTCAAGGACAGATTACCTCTTTCTTTTC
>NW_018473328.1:0-805 GCF_002113885.1 Mizuhopecten yessoensis
TGGATACGCTTCTAGATCCCAAAACTGGTATAGTTGCAGCGGGGTGAGGGTGCGTTAAGAGTGTTAATCGCGCTGAGGTTAGAGGGATGTTTTGACCTCCTCAATACTTCGACACTTAACAGTTGAATTTTGGAATTAAGTTACAAGATAGTAGACTTAACTGGTGGTTTCTTAGTCCTTGAGGATTGCTGTTTTCATAATATTTACAGGACTTTCTTTTGAGCAGCGGCATGGATCGAATATACACACCTTTGCTAATTATTTATTATTAAAGTATGTTGTCTTTAACAGCTATTGATAAGTTGGATCTCGAAGGGTTCGAAAAGAAAACGTACTTATTCGAGTTCTTCATACAC
This sequence comes from Mizuhopecten yessoensis, assembly GCF_002113885.1. Classification (NCBI taxonomy): domain Eukaryota; kingdom Metazoa; phylum Mollusca; class Bivalvia; order Pectinida; family Pectinidae; genus Mizuhopecten; species Mizuhopecten yessoensis. Next base: position 357 of record NW_018473328.1, read on the forward strand.
ACAGAGTTCACACCCATTTTTCAAGTTGTTAAATATGTACCGTTTGACATGACCCCTACTATACCCGATTGTGCTCCATGTGTACTAAACACCATTGCTGTCTTTTAATCATGAACGTTACAATTATCAGACAAATTCATTCGTGTTCTTCATGAGCGCATACCTTTTGGCACTTATTTATTATACATGGTAGCAACAATAAAACAAAACCAGAACAGAGTACGTCTTTGTATCATAAATGTATAAGTAGGTCAATGCCTCGTGATCGTCTATGTACCGAGCAGAACCAGACTGCTGAAGAAAGCTTTCATGGAAGTATTTCTGTTAAAGTAAACATCTATTTAACGTCTTGATTGTAAATAAATATCGGTCAGTACCAATGTCGTTGGGAAATACAGTTTTTTTATTCGTGTTGTTTATCCTATTGAATAATATAGAAGAGAATAAAC
>NW_018473329.1:0-805 GCF_002113885.1 Mizuhopecten yessoensis
ATAATGACACTTTCATTTGAATATCACCGAAAACACAGAAGCGGAAATGTTTTGTACGTACTTTTGTAGGGTTTAGTATGTGCTTCTGCTTTGGAGACCTTAAAGAGTGCTTTAACGCACCAAAAACCCAATTGTATTGCTCTTTCTCCCGTTGTTTAAAAATCGGAACCGGGATCTACAACGTACGAAAACAAAAACAGACATATATTGAACCGTGCCCCTGTGATCAGTCTGTGTTTCTCGTGCGTTTGAATAGCCACCATTGAGATTAAGAATTTGAAACACCTAGATTACATCACCGCAACACACGAGCGGTCATTGCTGGTAAGGTAAATTATAAGCTTGTAATCTCATATCCCGTCGTGTCGGTGGCTCAGTGGATACAGGTTACGCCATACAGAATTAAAATTACCTCAAGTTTTGGACGCCAAAATGGATAATAGAAATGTATTATGATCGAAGTCAAAAGGGGAGTAATGGCCGGGAGATCGATGGTCCGATGCTGGAAACTTGGAGACTCCAGGTCATACAAGGATACCAGACTTAAGATTTCACAGGGTCCGATTTTCACAGAATCCACCTCCAAATCTAAATTAGATAGGCCTATACTGAAAGAGAATTAAAGTCAATAAAATCAATAAAATACAGATCATCTCTCGATCAGCTAATTTCAAGTAACCAGAAGCTTAATAGACTCTCCTATGTATATCATTTACATATTTTCGTAATGTTTCAGTGCTACAACATTTAACCACGCTTTTCTTAAAAGTATAAAAACTGCAACTGTCTCATGATTTAGCCATAG
>NW_018473330.1:0-805 GCF_002113885.1 Mizuhopecten yessoensis
AGGTGTAAATTCCGCTATATACATTACATGTGTTTGACCTTGACCTTATAGGGTATAGTCCGCTATGTAACCTCGACCTTGTTTATCACCTTACAACTACATTTTGCAGCAAATTAGTTTAGCTTGTGTTGTATAAATTATTCAGTCATTTACAATTTAAATAACGTTTACTTTACACAACATGAACCACTAGGTAAACTTGACCCTTGCTATAACATTGAGCTTGTAAAGTCAGGTATATTATAAAACCTTGGATGAATAGTTATACAATCATCGTCAAAGAATAAACCAGCAATATTTATTTCTTTATCAAAAGGATCTATAAAAACGCCTAACTATGTAATTATACGTATTAAGAAGATACATGTCATAGGGGATTGTTTCAACCCAAACCTCCAAAATACCACACGAAAGTAAACAATCTGTCATACTTGTTTTTGTGTCAATTACATTTACACTCGTTCTGTACAATGCAGCAAATAGGTTTAACATTTAAGATGAATTGTACCATCAGTTAGGTGTTCCCGTAAGCTTGACGTCAACCTCATAAATATGCAAAAAACGGTACACTGAGAGAAAAAAATCAACTTTGAATCATTGCAATTGTGTGTGTTTTTGGAGTAAACAGACATCATGCAGCTTGCGCAAATTAATCAAATAAGAAATCTTTTTAACGAAACCAAGAAGGTTTTGTACGCACGCCGGAAATGTAAATTTTTCTATGAGAAAATTTGGCGGTTCGATTTTACGACATCTACAAGTAACATATTTCACCGAGCGTAGATTTAAATCTTGAATTTATCCA
>NW_018473331.1:0-805 GCF_002113885.1 Mizuhopecten yessoensis
TCTCTCATCCAATGTAGTCAAACTTAGTAAAAAGGACACGTGTCTATCATCCCATGTAGTCAAACTTAGTCTAAAAGACACGTGCTTGATGAGTATCCCCCTTTTTGTTAGCCTAACGTTGCAAAGGAACTTTGGAGCTACGGCTCAGTTGACCTGTTTATAAAAGCGTCATCCTTTATCGAGCTGATACAATGATGCTACTGTTGATGATAGGTAAGCAGATCGCAGAATTCAGTTATTCAAACATGGTTATAAGTGTGAAGTGAATCTGTATAAAGATCTTTCAAACGCAGCATGGGGCTGTAAAACCAATTGGAGGTCGTACATGGCTTCTGTTTCCTAACAATGTATACCATCCATGTATATCCATATGATATAATCATATCACGAACACATACACTATGGCCCGTCTCTGACCGCTCCAGGGGATGCAGTGAAGCTTGTACTGATATTGTCGTGCTACATTGTACAAACCGACACGTCGTCACTTGTTAGCGTTGCTAGCAAATACAAGATGATAGGCTGGGAGACACGAAATACAGGCAGGAACGGTCCCAAATCGGCTGATCATATCGACGTTTTGAGATTTGAATAGGATCTCATCAGTCGTTTGTTACCGTTTTAGATTCGTATTAGTATGGTGGCTTATGGATAACATGCCATCTTTGCATTTTTTAGCACGCTTAAAAAACACCAAACGACAAGACAAAAAACAGAAAAAAATGAAAACACGAGAAGAGCGTCAAACGTAAAGTTGAAAAACAATCAAAGCAAAAGACGAGAGCGACAGACCTAAAAAAAAGTA
>NW_018473332.1:0-805 GCF_002113885.1 Mizuhopecten yessoensis
TGTGATCACCCTGGAAACATGCGTTTAGTCCGGTATGTGTTTTGTATGTTGTTTACCATGGTCTTCCACAGCTATGCCAAGTGTTAATTGTTGATCTGTGTTTATTTATAATCATGCATTTGTATTTCTAGTCTAACTTTAATTGCATTCCGAGTCTAAATTTAATTTATAATGTTTTTTTCTTTTTGTTATCTCATACTAGCAATTTAAAGGGGTTTGGCAATACAAGTGAGGAGGCAAATAAGAAAACAAAGGATATTATTACTGTATTCTAAATTTGAATATGTAGGACAAGTAGATTACATTCCATATTTGCAACCTTTCATTTTGTATTTTCATATTTCGCCCTACCTTAAGGTGTCCCTGTGACCAGGGTATCAAGTGTTGTATAAAGGATTGGTGTGAGAAAATGTAGTCAGGAAATAAATAAAAAGTATAGATGTCCAGGATCAAAGTTAAAACAATGATGTGTTGTAGTCTGTTTTGTGATCAATAGGAATTTTATATACATTTTTTTTTGTATAATCTTATCAAATATAATTACTGGATGACTATATCAACCTGTTGTGAAAAATAGACATTTTATCGTGGAAAGTGAAAAATAGACATTTATCGTGGAAAGTGAAAAAAAGTCATTTTATCCTGGAAAGTGAAAAACGTTTCTAAGCAAGACGTTGTATAACCACTTTGTAAATAATCACATAAATACAACTTTGTCATTATGAAACGACCAAAGATAAAAAATACTCTGGAAATTTTATTTATAATCTCAACCTTGTATATCCATTAAGAACTTATTTTTTTT
>NW_018473333.1:0-805 GCF_002113885.1 Mizuhopecten yessoensis
GCTTCATACACAATATGTCAAATGCACGGGGACGAGCAATGGTATCCAGCTTATTCGAGGAATTGTTACCACACTGCACAGTTACTTCCATGGGGGGAGGAGCCACAAACGATCCCGCTGTGAGGAAAATATTCTTCATACCCACCTTTACTTACAGCAGCCCAGAAACTTCGCCAGAGGGAAAACCTCCAAAAAAACAGAGAACTGAAGACGCACGGCCACATAAGAGATCAAACCTTTTTGACGAGCATTGCAATGAAGAACCAATTATTGTGTATCAAAAGGATTTTGTTCCTGACATGGTTGCTGAAGTCATTGATTTAAAATGCAAAAGTATCAGAGAAGTGTTAAATGTTTCGGTGAAGTCCGGACATTACTTAAGGGACAAAGATCATTGTCAGTTGAAGTATGAACTGCTGCCTGTAGTGCTGAAGCAAAAGTCTGCCCTGGGCCTACTTATTTGTGCAGGCGAAGCATACTTATATCATTTAGTGCTTGTACATAACACAGTCACTTGTTACTGTCGATTTTACAAGTTCTGCAATGAGAGTTTGTGTCAAAGTGTATCCCAAATGTGTAAAGATGTTGTGTATTATGGTGGGAGTTAAAAAAAGTTTACGGACGACGACGACGGACGACGACGGACACCGGGCCATGACATAAGCACAAAGTGCCGTTGTGTATTATGGTGGGAGTTAAAAAATAATTACTTTATAAAATATTTATAAAATACTAAACATGAAATAATGATGTGTTTTTTTATTTATTTATACGCTTATGAATTTATTGGCTTGGAAAAAAAAAG
>NW_018473334.1:0-805 GCF_002113885.1 Mizuhopecten yessoensis
TCGTCTTCAAGTATCCAGAAAACGGTATTAATTTAACAGCGAAGACACACAGAATTAATGCTTGTCGGATATTGCCAGTTTGATCACGTACAGGTCACAGTGCGATTACTTGCCAATTTTGCTGATTTATTTATCCTTCAGCTTCTTCACGATTTCCCCTCCTTTGTCCCTCACTTTGAACCCGAGAACACCCCCAGCGACGAGTCCAGTCAGGAATGAAAAGGTAATGATCCAAAACAGGCCTTTTCCTTTAGCCTCCATCTCAAAGCCATGTTTCCCGAATTCTATATCAATGACGGACATGGTCAGGCGGTCAGTTGTTCACACTGTGTTGTGTTAATTACCCTGAATCTGATGAGTATTTACAGGTAGTAGGCCTACGTAAAACACACGTATCCGGCGTAACTCTGACCTTCCGTGTGAACTTTGACACTGTTTACCTATGACGTCAGGGAATCTATTCGCAATATTTGATTTGTTCGTAACTTTCTTGACGTGAAACACATAACCGATTTGATGTTCGTGAATATTTAATTCCTGAATTTGCATCTAGTATGCACCTCAAATAGCTCCAGGTTTATAATTACATATATGAAAGGCGTCTTCCTCAGGTATGCAGTGACGAGGCACCTAGTTACCTCAGAGTTATTCCTCTTTGTACCACCGCGTGTAGCCTCACATGTTTAGGTTGATGTGTTGAGCCAAAATACCCCATTCCAGAAAACATGCGATTTTGTCAAAACCGTTCACGCCGGGAGTGGTCTAGGTCGACAGGACTTTTCTTCTTCTTTAAGTTGATGTGTGA
>NW_018473335.1:0-805 GCF_002113885.1 Mizuhopecten yessoensis
ACAAAAAATACGTAGGTCGTCATAATGTAAACCCTGAAAGAAAATTAATATAAAGATTATCATAATGTATACACCGAAAGAAATTTAATACATAGGTCGTCCTAATTTATACACCGAAAGAAAGTTAACACATAGGTCGTCATAATTTATACACTAAAATAAAGAAAATTAATACCTAGGTCGTCATAATTTATACCGTGAAATAAAATTAATACATAGGTCGTCATAATTTATGCACTGAAAGAAAGTTAACACATAGGTCGTCATAATTTATATACTAAAAGAAAGAAAATTACTACATAGGTCGTCATAATTTATACACCGAAAGAAAATTAATACGTAGGTCGTATTTTATACACCGAAAGAAATTAATACCTAGGTCGTCATAATTTCTACACTGAAAGAAAATTAATACGTAGGTCGTATTTTATACACTGTAAGAAAATTAATACCTAAAACGAAATAATTTATACACTGAAAGAAAATTAATACTTAAAACGAAATAATTTATAGGTTTTGGTCCTCATAGTGATTGTAGGATAATTTACTGGGTTAAAGTTGGTAATGGGATGAAGGTTAACCTACCAGTAATGTTGGGTAAGGGGTTGTAGGTATACGTGCTGGGTAATGGTGGGTAAGGGGTTTTCCGTTAACCTCCTTGGTAATGGTGGGTAATGTGTTGTCGGTTAACCTAATAAGTTGAGTTGTGTTAGGGGTTGTAGGTCGACCAACCTGGTTATGGTTGGTAAGGGGTTTTAGTTTTACATACTGGGTTATGGTGGGTAAGGGGTTGTAGGTAAACCTA
>NW_018473336.1:0-805 GCF_002113885.1 Mizuhopecten yessoensis
TCCAACATTAATGTCTACAGCAACATTTTTCTGGAAGCAGGGAATGAAATTCAACAGATTTGCTTGATTAACTTTGTGCTGACATCATTTTGTTATTTAGACTCTACCCAATGAATACATCAACACAACAACAGGAGCCTCTAGTGCAAATCAGAGTGTCACCACCCAGACAGCCAGAATAACGGATAACCAGACTAGCACTGGAAGTACACCACCCATTACTGGCCCTAACACAACCTCCAACCCTAGGCAGGCAGGTCCCACAGACAACCAGCGACACTCACAAACACCACCTATAGGTATGTATGCTATGTGTAATAAGTCCAGGGAGTGTATTTACTAAGATAGGTGAATCAGGTGTACTCATCTTATTCTTAATTATATATGAAGTCAAAGATTTTATCAAGATATCTGTCATCTAAGTAACTTTTGTCAACATAAAATTAGGATTTGTGATCCAGTTGTCAAAAACAGTTTGATATTAATATATTACCTCTCATTACAAAGTACAAGCTTGTCAGGGGTGAGTATGAAGTGAATTCTATTACAATGTATTTGATGAAGTAGTATTAGAGGTAAACCGGCATCATTCTGTCACCATTATAACACTGGTATTTACACATTTATGTAGAAAATATATTTAAAGTAAATACTAATATCATGAGAATAATTTATTTGTTACATGTTTTTTCCTAAACATTCAGTTACTGATGAAGAAATGAAGTCCCCGGCTGTTCTCAGCATCAAAGAAATGGGCTACAGCGATGAAGTTATTAAAACTGCCATTCAACATCTTCGCCGCAAT
>NW_018473337.1:0-805 GCF_002113885.1 Mizuhopecten yessoensis
AACAGCTGCCCCAAAAGACCTGAGGGTCAGGTTGGCTATGGCCCCAGATCTCTGCGCGTTTAACGCTAGCATGTAAAACATGAGAAAGTTCCTGACCAGAACATACTTGGACATTGGCATGGTTGACACCTCATTACGCCCTATAAGTACCAGATAATCTCTCGCCAAGCGGGCAGAGGTTGAAGTAAGTGCTTCATTCAGATCTTCTGGCCTTATCTGATGTTCAAGGTCTTCTACAGCCTTTTCTACCACTCGGCGTCGGCTCTCCTTATTTAAGGTATTGCTCCATCGAGCGAGAGCGGCCAACGCCGAGTTGCAGCTAGCCTCCGCGTAGCTGATGGGCTTCACTACCTTCAGAAATAACAAGAATTCCCTAAGGGAGCCCATGTGGGACTTGAGTGTCCCTGGCTGTAGGGTGGCCCGATTGGGCTCAAGCCAAAAGGTCTGAATAAGGTCAGGGTCCATAATTGCCTCTAACTCAGGGTTCGGGCCCATGTCTATTGCCCGCCAAACGGCAAAGACTTGGCTGGCATGCTGAACGGCCGCGTGAAGGGGTTTGCCTCGTTCAATGCTTTGTAACCAGCCTTTAAACCGCTTTAGCAATGGCACATCCCGGTAGGTCGTCAGAACCGGGGTCGACACTGGTGAGGGCCGTCCTGATTTTGTTATTGGCCTAGCCCGTTGATGCTGTTGCTCCGAAGAACAACCGGCCGCAAGCGAAGGCCGACCAGAAGACCCTGACGAGCAGGCCAAGGGCTCACTATGGTCAATCTGGTCGTCATACTTCTTAGCAATTTTGGTCAAC
>NW_018473338.1:0-805 GCF_002113885.1 Mizuhopecten yessoensis
GTATGACTTGTGATAATGATTGTATAATTGGACTAGGGGTATGATAAACTTGAATTACTGGAAATCTGATAAGTGATCAAAATGCTACATTCTTACATTGCTTTTGTTGTCTGCATTGTGTTTTGATCAGGTGTCCTTGATGAAGTAAGGCTGATAAGATGGTCAACGTCACCAAGGGAATCCTGGTAGAATGTGACCCTGCCATGAAGCAATTCCTTCTTCATTTGGATGAAACTGATGCATTTAAAACCAAGTTTGTTCTACAAGACCTAGATGAGACACACCTCTTCATATCGGCTGACATCTTGGGTACACTTCAAAACAGAATTGACGACATTATGGACAGATTATCATTTCCTCTTGTTGAAAAATAAACATCAGTCCAACAGAAGTTTAAGCCACATCATTGGTTCTGTATACTAACTGCTTGTTTCATTTGTGTATCTTTTTCATAATGTGTTTATGACTAGTATTGAAATAAGAATAGTAAAAGATGGATGTGATCCGGCAGTGGAATGTTTGTAAGAGAAGGCTCCTGATGGACTCTCCTTTATTTGATGAGGGAAACCTCATATGTTACTTTTCATCGAAACATTTTCTTATGGTCAACGAGGAGGAGGAATTCATAAGCAGGTAACTATCACAATTGCTATATTTGAAGTGTGTCTAATCAAAGACCTATATTTGAACATGAAGTGTATTAACAAAAGACCTATAAAATAAGAAGTGTATCTAAACAAAGACCTATATATGTAGGGTATAAACAAAGACCTATATATGTAGTGTATTTAAACAAAGACCTATA
>NW_018473339.1:0-805 GCF_002113885.1 Mizuhopecten yessoensis
GGGTCACTCGTGCGGTCGTGGACCAGTCGGTAGTCTATATCGGGGTCACTCGTGATGGCTACAAATGAGGGACTTTTTATTTGTAAATACGTTCCTACTAGTTAACACAGATTTGCCGCCGTCGTTCAGATTGTTTCACTCAGCTTTGTTGTACAGAACGTTTCATAATACTAACGTATATAAAATATTAGTGTTTATGATTTTGGTCTATTGATCTATAAATTACAGATATACACATGCCTGATGCAATTGGACACCAGACGTAATAAAGGTGTGACGTGTACATTAACCATGGTAACCATTCTGACATTTAGATCGACCATTAGCGTTAGGCAAAGTTAGTCTCCATAATTCGTAATTGTCTCACTATTAACGCTAGTATTAAAATGGACAATGGACACTAATGGTGATCGCTGGCCAAGCAATTTTCTATCGCGTACCTACATTTATGGTTTAGACTTGGGTATGTTGTAAACACTGAGGTCAGGCGACGGACCAATGATATAGCGATAAGTCAATAACAGACCAATGGTAAAGTACTAAAAGATTTCAACGTCAACATTTGGATGATGTATGTATGCTACATGTATGCCTTGTTATTTACTACGGGAATACTTCACGAAACAACCAGCAGATGACTTAATAAATGACAAAATCAAATTCGCTGAAGAAGTTACTGGATCGTATACAGAATCTGTTTCACACGTCCAGCGCTTTCTGTAAAAATCATTTTGGCATCACCTCTTGTATATCGTGTGACTGTTATTTAAGCAATAAACTGCATAGATGTGGCAGACCAACTGGT
>NW_018473340.1:0-805 GCF_002113885.1 Mizuhopecten yessoensis
TGTAGCTTTATTTCAGATCACTTTTAAGGTTACAAGTGTGAGATTAATACCAGGTAAGTGAGGCAGGCCCATCTTGTTCTCTTACCAGTGGAACACACCACTTATATGGTCACTTAACTATGATTCTCTCAGTTCTTTGGTTGAAACACTGGTGTTTTCTGCCAGTAACTGGATTCTGAAGAGTCTACATTGATGAACCAGAATCTTGGTTATCATTTGTATGTTCTGTTTTGACTTTAGATCTTTGCCTTGTGTAAACATGTACATTACACAAATCGTCATAAAGGGACTCTGTGTCATACATGGAATTATTCAACATGTCTGGAGCTATTAAGAGTGAGTCAGGATAATTTCCTATGCAACTAAAATTTGGTTCTTGCAATGTTATATTGCCCAAATTTGGTTGACTGGTATCAAAACTCACTGCCTCTCTAGGGTATGTACCATTGCTAGTAGATCCCCTAAAGTCAAAGGTTACAAATTCTACAAGACTAGGATAAGTCACACTATTACGAGAGGTCCACATAGTAAGTGCAGTTGGTGAAATACCTTAACCTTTTTCTCATTACATTCCAGCTACCTTCTGAATAGGATGTGCTGGCTCAACATCTTTCATTTCAACTCTACTACACTGTTGTGTCTGACTCAGGCAAGTTGTCTCCCCCTGAAGGTAAATGGTTAACTAATGCAGACCATGACATGGTATTTCTAGAACATGTCATCTGGTTAAGACATACCAAATTTGGACAAAATCCTGTCATTCCTGCCCCTCAGCCCCCGGGGGGGGGGGGGGGGCCCCCCCCCC
>NW_018473341.1:0-806 GCF_002113885.1 Mizuhopecten yessoensis
TCGATTCCTTGAAAAATAATCGGAACGTTTTGCAGAGGGCTAACAAATTACGCAATGCCAGTTATTGACAGAGTATGTGCACTGCATTTGTAAAAAATAATTCACTCGACAGAGCGTACCTCGCTCGACAGCAAAAGTCGAAACGACCTTAATGTTGTTGACTGGTGAAGCACATGCTAGGTACAGGTGAGGCCGGTACACAAAACTCCCCAGACCGCATTCCGTGTGCTTCACATATGACCTTCTTGAAGTCGTCTGCTCACATGTCAGTGTCTTCCCGATCATTATGTCGTTTTATCAGAAGCTTTTATTCTGAAGTACATGTGTTCACACATTTCCAAGTGAAGTCTCGATATCTGGTGTCGACATAACATCGTCACGCACGTGTACTAGCGTTACTATAATTATACTACGCTACGCAAAACGGAAATGACGACACGAAAATACGACAAGAAAAACAAGTGCATTACGGAAGGGAGTGAAGAAGGAAGTCCTTAACACTAAGCAATGGAGAAGACAATGTTGCAAGGGATATAACTCGTACATCTACATTATTTGCCTAGGACAGAGTATTGATGTTAGTAAGATGATCACAAGGATATACATGTACATATACAAAACAAACACCGTGACTAGACTCGTATGTAGATAAACACCACACGTAGTTCCCTAGCCATAACTGATATTTCAAATGCTTACATTAAAACATCGATATATACATATTGTACACAAACAATTAAAATCTTGTTGCCTACAGTGGGTTTTTTTTAAATACCCAAATATTAACGAAGAATCACATTAGCTGT
>NW_018473342.1:0-806 GCF_002113885.1 Mizuhopecten yessoensis
CCCTGGGGAGTCAGCTCCATCATTTGTACAATTTTGAATCCCCACTATTTAGAGATGCTTCCAGTCAAATATTGTCGATATCCATGGCATAGATCTACAGAAGAAGTCGTTTGTAGCAATATAGCCCCCTTTTGGCCCCGCCCCTCAGCCCCTGGGGGGTCAGCCCAACCATTTGTACAATTTTGAATCTCCACCACCTAGGGATGCTTTCAGTCAAATATGGTTGATATCCATCTCTCAGTTTCAGAGAAGAAGTCGCTGAAAGCAAAAAATAGCCAAATTGTCCCCTTTTTGCCCCGCCCCTCAGCCCCCTGGATGGTCAGCCCCATCATTTGTACAATTTTGAATCCCCACCACCTAGGGATGCTTTCAGTTAAATATGGTTGATATCCATCACTCAGTTCCAGAGAAGAAGTCGCTGAAAGCAGTAAATAGCCAAATTGTTCCCTTTTTGCCCCGCATCTCAGCCTCCTGGAGGGTCAGCCCCATCATTTGTACAAGTTTGAATCCCCACCACCTAGGGATGCTTCCAGTCAAATATGGTTGATATCCACTTCTTAGTGCCAGAGAAGAAGTCGCTTAAAGCAATATAGCCAAATTGACCCCTTTTGGCCCCGCCCCTAAGCCCCCTGGGGGGTTAGCCCCACCATTTGTACAATTTTGAATCCACACCACCTAGGGATGCTTCCAGTCAAATTTAGTTGAATTTCAATCAGTGGTTAAGAAGAAGTTGTTTAAAGAAATTGTTGACGTATAGACGGACGGACAGACGACGGACGCAACGGTATGGCATAAGCTCACCTTGG
>NW_018473343.1:0-806 GCF_002113885.1 Mizuhopecten yessoensis
TCGCTCACCTGGTATTAATCTCACACTTGTAAACTTAAAAGTGGATTAGAAAACAGCTACAGGCAGAATATCAGTGTTTGATTCATAAGAACCTATTAAAAGATTTAAACATATGACGCCTGTGACCTTGAATGTCGAACAAGGACATTAGGTTGAACAGAGTTTATAGTCTTCCAACCCAGCATGCTTCTGACAAAATATCATTACCCTGGACCTTTTGGTTATACAGAACAAATCATTTAAAGATTTAAACATATTGACCACTGTGACCTTGAGTATGGGCGAAGGTCATTCACTTGGTAGTCAGTCCTTCATCCCAGCATGTTTAATGGCCAAATATCATCACCCTTGGCCTTTTGCTTATTAAGAAGTCGTTTAAAGGTTTTTAACATATTCAACCCTTGTGACCTTGAATATTAGTCAAGGTCATTCATTTGAACAAACTTGGTAGCCCTTCATCCGACCATGTTACTGGCAAAACATCATCACCTTATACCTCTTGGTTAGTCAGAGAAAGTTGTTAAAAGGTTTTTTCATATGGACAAACTCGGTAGTCCTTTATTCCAGCATGCTACTGGCAAAATATGAGCATCATCCTAGGCATTTTGGTTATTCAGAAGTTGTATTACAAGTTTTAAACATATTTGACCCCTGTGCCCAATATCAGTATCCTTGGCCTTTTGGTTATTGAGAAGTTGTTTGAAGATTTTAACACATTTGACCCCTGCGACTTTGAAAGTGGGTCAAGGTCATTCATTTGGACAAACTTGTTAGTCCTTCATCCCAGCATGCTACAGGCCCAATAT
>NW_018473344.1:0-806 GCF_002113885.1 Mizuhopecten yessoensis
TGTTTGTTTTGTTCGATGTGTCCCACTATGTATTAGCTATACTTTTTGTTTTTACTGTTTGTTTTGTTCGATGTGTTTCTCACTATGTATTAGCTATACTTTATGTATCACATTGTAACTGATTGTTTTGTTCGACGGGCCCACTATGTATTACTGTATGCATTACATTGTAACTGATTGTTTTGTTCGACGGGCCAACTATGTATTAGCTATACTTTATGTATTTACTGTTTGTTTTGTTCGATGTCTCCCACTATGTATTAGCCATACTTTAAGTATTACATTGTAACTGATTGTTTTGTTCGACGGGCCCACTATGTATTAGCTATACTTTATGTATTACATTGTAACTGATTGTTTTGTTCGATATGTCCCACTATGTATTAGCTATACTGTATGCATTACATTGTAACTGATTGTTTTGTTTGACGTCTCCCACTATGTATTAGGTATACTTTTTGTAATTACTGATTGTTTTGTTCGATGTGTCCCACTATGTATTAGTTATACTATATGTATAACATTGTAACTGAATACCCTTTGTATTTACTGTTTGTTTTGTTCGATGTGTCCCACTATGTATATGCTATACCCTTTGTATTTTCTGTTTGTTTTGTTCGATGTGTCCCACTATGTATTAGCTATACTTTATGTATTTACTGATTGTTTTGTTCGATGTCTCCCACTATGTATTAGCTATACTCTATGTATTTACTGATTGTTTTGTTCGATGTGTCCCACTATGTATATGCTATACCCTTTGTATTTACTGTTTGTTTTGTTCGATGTGTCCCACTATGTATTAG
>NW_018473345.1:0-806 GCF_002113885.1 Mizuhopecten yessoensis
GGCAACAGTGTGCTGCCTACTATGTATCACTGTGTTATCTCCCTGACAACAGTGTGCTGCCTCCTGGGTAGCATTGTGTTATCTCCTATGTAACAATGTGGTATCTCTCTGGCAGACGGTCTGTTGGAGTCTGTTACGATTGTAGACAGACAGTCTGTTGGNTGATTGTAGACAGACGGTCTGTTGGAGTCTGTTATGATTGTAGACAGACGGTCTGTTGGAGTCTGTTATGATTGTAGACAGACGGTCTGTTGGAGTCTGTTATGATTGTAAACATACGGTCTGTTGGAGTCTGTTACGATTGTAGACATATGGTCTGTTCGAGTTTGTTACGATTGTAAACATACGGTCTGTTGGAGTCTGTTATGATTGTAGACAGACGGTCTGTTCAAGTTTGTTACGATTGTAAGCATATGGTCTGTTCGAGTTGTTACGATTGTAGACAGACGGTCTGTTCGAGTTTGTTATGATTGTAGACAGACGGACTGTACGAGTCTGTTATGATTGTAGACATATGGTCTGTTCGAGTTGTTACGATTGTAGACAGACGGACTGTTGGAGTCTGTTATGATTGTAGACATATGCTCTTTGCGAGTTGTTACGATTGTAGTCGGACGGTCTGTTCGAGTTTGTTAGGATTGTAGACAGACCGTCTGTTCGAGTTTGTTATGGTTGTAAACATATGGTCTGTTCGAGTCTGTTACGATTGTAGACAGACGGTCTGTTCGAGTTTGTTATGATTGTAGACAGACGGTCTGTTTGAGTTTGTTATGATTGTAGACAGACGGTCTGTTGGAGTCTGTTAT
>NW_018473346.1:0-806 GCF_002113885.1 Mizuhopecten yessoensis
ACATTATCAGCAAGGGTAATATCCTATAGTTATTGATTGTGATAATATTATCAGAAACTGTTATAGCCTATAGTTTTTGAGTGTGACAACTTCATCAGCACGTGTTATATCCTATAGTTATTGATTGTGATAACATTATCAGCACGGGTAATATACTATAGTTATCTATTGTGATAACATTATCAGCACGGGTTATATACTATAGTTATTAATTGTGATAACATTATCAGCACAGATTATATACTACAGTTATTGATTGTGATAGCATTATCAGCACGGGTTATATACTATAGTTATTGATTGTGATAACATTATAAGCACGGGTTATATCCTATAGTTATTGATTGTGATAACATTATTAGCACGGGTTATATCCTATAGTTATTGATTGTGATAACATTATCAGCACGGGTAATATAATATAGTTATTGATTGTGATAACATTATTAGCACAGATTATATACTGCAGTTATTAATTTTGTTAACATTATCAGCACGGGTAATATACTATAGTTATTGATTGTGATAACATTATCAGCACAAATTATATGCAACAGTTATTAATTGTGATAACATTATAAGCACGGGTTATATACTATAGTTATTGATTGTGATATCATTATCAGCACGGGTTTTATACTATAGTTATTGATTGTAATAACATTATCAGCACAGATTATATACTACAGTTATTAATTGTGATAACATTATAAGCACGGGTTATATCCTACAGTTATTAATTTTGATAACATTATCATCATGGGTAATATACTATAGTTATTGATTGTGATAACATTATCAGCACG
>NW_018473347.1:0-806 GCF_002113885.1 Mizuhopecten yessoensis
TGACAATGTACATTTAGACTACTATTAGTAACCTATATGTATGTGAGACAGCGTACATTTAGACCACCGTTAGTAATATATATGTATGTGAGACAGCGGACATATAAACTACTGTAAGTAACATATATGTATGTGAGACAGCGTACATATAGACTACTCTTAGTAACACAAATGTCAGTAAGACAGCGTACATATCGACTTCTGTAAGTAACCTATATGTATGTGTGACAGTGTACATTTAGACTACTGTAAGTAACCTATATGTATGTGTGACAATGTACATTTAGACTACTATTAGTAACCTATATGTATGTGTGACAGNGACTATTCTTAGTAACATATATGTCAGTGAGACAGCGTACATATAAACTACCGTTAGTAACATATATGTCAGTGAGACAGCGAACATAAAGACTACCGTGAGTAACATATATGTATGTATGACAGCGTACATTTAAACTATTTTAAGTAACATATATGTCAGTGTGACCGTACATATAGACTACTGTTAGTAACATATATGTATGTGCGACAGCGTACATTTATACTACTGTTAGTAACATGGATGTATGTGAGACAGCGGACATATACACTTCTGTAAGTAACATATATGTATGTGTGACAGTGTACATATAGACTAATTTTAGTAACATATATGTATGTGAGACAGCGTACATATAGACTACTGTTAGTAACATTTATGTATGTGAGACAGCGGACATATCAACGTTGTAAGCAACATATATGTCATTGTGACAGGTGACATTTAGACTACTGTTAGTAACATATATGTCAGTGAGACAGCG
>NW_018473348.1:0-806 GCF_002113885.1 Mizuhopecten yessoensis
TGTCACTTCCGGTTTGGAGATGGATTAAAATGGGTTTTGAGTTTATACTAGATGATAGACACTTCAGATCCCTCAATCTACGCGTGCCAAATTTTCCTGAGGTCAGCCTCGGTCCAGATCTGTTCCTGTCGTTTTCTTTACAGGTTCAACCGTTTCAACCGGATACGCGAATGTACCCTTACTAGCAGATCGTCGTGAATGCGACATGACATGTTTTCGTATTTAAAACATGAAAGGATATTAACATTTCTATTTCAACATACATGAATAAACTGTTATATAAATATCCAAGTGAATCCAGTAATGACGAAAGCTGACGAACGGTTATAATTACTGCACATATCGGTTGAGTATCGTTGATACCTACCATGACTCAATGCTAATTTCCCTACAGATCTTCCGGTAGTCTGTAGTGCCATTTTCCTTTTCAGACAAAATATGTAGTCAGTGTGTCTTCTCTTCTTGGTCCTTGCTCCTTCGAAACTCAGTTCGTCCCTAGCTAGATAGGTACACACCAATTCGGACTAGTACACACCCAACAGCCCAAAAATCTACCGGCGACACGACACAGGCTTTATGTAAAAAAGACAAGCCGCAGTTTCGTATCCTTGTTTCACTTTCGCTAACTTAGTTCATTGGGTCGCTTTCCTTTATAAATAGCGATCCAAATGGTTGAACCGGTTTGAGTTTAAACATATTTATATTGTCGTAAATAAGGACAATTAGGATTGAGGGGTCCTCCTTAAAAGCGTCTTCAACCAACAACAAGCGTCGCCAGACAAAATCTTTTAAAATACTGAATAAAG
>NW_018473349.1:0-806 GCF_002113885.1 Mizuhopecten yessoensis
TTAGACATGTAAGGACAGTGGTCAGTATATCCTTTCCTTAGACATATAAGGGCAGTGGTCAGTAGGTTCTGTCCATAGATATGTAAGGGCAGTGGTCAGTAGGTTCTTTCCTTAGACATACAAGAACAGTGGTCAGTAGTTTCTTTCCTTAGACATGCAAGGGCAGTGGTCAGTAGGATATCTCCTTAGACATGTAAGGGCAGGGGTCAGTATGTTCTTTCCTTAAACATATAAGGACAGTGGTCAGGAGATTCTTTCCTTAGACATGCAAGGGCTGTGGTCAGTAGGATATCTCCTTAGACATGTAAGGACAGAGTTCAGAAGGTTCTTTCCTTAGACATATAAGGACAGTGGTCAGTAGTTTCCTTCCTTAGACATGGAAGGGCAGTGATTAGTAGATTCTTTCCTGAGACATATAAGGACAGGGGTCAGTAGGTTCTTTCCTTAGACATGTAAGGACAGTGGTCAGTATGTCCTTTCCTTTGACATGTAACGGCATAGATCAGTAGGTTCTTTCATTAGACATGTAAGGACAGTGGTCAGTATATTCTTTCCTTAGACATGCAAGGACAGTGGTCAGTAGGATCTGTCCTTAAACATGTTAAGGCAGTGGTCAGTAGGTTCTTTCCTTAGACATATAAGGACAGTGGTCAGTAGATTCTTTCCTTAGACATGCAAGGGCAGTGGTCAGTATGATATCTCCTTAGACATGTAAGGACAGTGTTCAATAGGTTCTTTCCTTAGACATATAAGGACAGGGATCAGTAGGTTCCTTCCTTAGACATGGAAGGGCAGTGATCAGTAGG
>NW_018473350.1:0-806 GCF_002113885.1 Mizuhopecten yessoensis
ATTGTGTTCTAGTGTAGAGATATTTACATGACATTGTGTTCTAGTGTAGAGATAGTTACATGACATTGTGTTTTAGTATAGAGATATTCACATGACATTGTGTTCTAGTATAGAGATATTCATGTGACGTTGTGTTGTAGTGTAGAGATATTTACATGACATTGTGTTCTAGTATAGATATATTTACATGACATTGTGTTCTAATGTAGAGGTGTTTATATGACATTTTGTTCTAGTATAGAGATATTTACATGACATTGTGTTCTAGTATAGAGATATGTACATGACATTGTGTTCTAGTGTAGAGATATTTACATGACATTGTGTTCTAATATAGAGATATTTACATGACATTGTGGTCTAATATAGAGATATTTACATGACATTGTGTTCTAGTATAGAGATATTTACATGACATTGTGTTCTAGTATAGAGATATTAACATGACATTGTGTTCTAGTATAGAAGTGTTTACATGACATTGTGTTCTAGTGTAGATTTGTTTACATGACATTGTGTTCTAGTATAGAGATATTCACATGACATTGTGTTCTAGTGTAGAGATATTCACATGACGTTGTGTTCTAGTATAGAGATATTAACATGACATTGTGTTCTAGTATAGAAGTGTTTAGATGACATTGTGTTCTAGAATAGAGATATTCACATGACATTGTGTTCTAGTGTAGAGATGTTTACATGACATTGTGTTCTAGTGTAGATGTGTTTACATGATATTGTGTTCTAGTGTAGAGATATTCACATGACATTGTGTTCTAGTGTAGAGATATTTACATGACATTGTG
>NW_018473351.1:0-806 GCF_002113885.1 Mizuhopecten yessoensis
CTGGCACATTTTCCAGTATTACGGTTGAGATGTTCCAATATATCTAACTGAAGCGGAATCGAGATGACAGATTTTCCATTTACAGACCTCTACAGTTTGCTTTTTTTTAAACAAGGGAGAAGAAGTGTTGCTTTCATGGGAACTGTTGGTTAAGAAAATGACAAAAGACGTTTTTCTATCTTATCATAACTCAAGAGTACACCACACATGTTGCAAAGAAATTTTTATTAACTGAAATTCTTACAGTAAGTACGTTGTGATGAAGTGAAACTCCGGGGATTATGACGCATTAATATTTCAGTACGTGTAGGCTTGGAACAAGTTGTTTCCTTATAAAAGGTATTTTATTAAAATCATAGATCAAGCAATTGGGATCAAGTTTGGAAAGCGGATGGAGGACATATTTTTAGCAAATTCTTTCAAACTAATCTTTAATAATTAACAAAGATACTTAGATACTCTCCTATCAGTTTGATAATTAACTATATAGCGTGTCGTGTTGATGATATACATGAATACTTGCCTGCACTGAAACGCATAGCAATAGTCAACTGCAATCAATGTTTGCTGATTTTTAGACATTTACATTATGACACGGTTAATTTTTCTGGAGATAATGAAGGGATTTTTTTCTGTGTTTTTGTTTTGTTTTTGTTTTATCACTACCATTTATGATAGCTGTTTACATTCTATTTTACATCAAAGGCGATATTTCTAAGAAATGTTAAACAATGTGCCTTGTTTCAATTTAATTTTTTTTAATTTTGTAAAATGTTAAATTGAACAAGGCGAAAATATGCACCAGT
>NW_018473352.1:0-806 GCF_002113885.1 Mizuhopecten yessoensis
ACTCGACTGAATTATCTCCTTATTCCAATACTACCAATGTAAAATGACTCGACTGAATTATCCCCTTGTTCCAATACTATCAATGTAAAATAACTTGATGACTTAATTATCCCTAACTTTCAATACTATCAATGTAAAAAAATGGCTACTTAGCAAATACAGTCAATGTAAAATAACTAGATGACTGACTGATTCAATGCTATCGATGTTGAAATAAATTAATCACTTACTAATCTAATCTTATCAATGTTAAATAACTTAATGACAGCCTGATCCAACACTATCAACCTAATGTAAAATAGATGACTGACTAATCCTTTATTTGCTACATGTTTACGTAAATCAATATTATTACTTAATTGTCCAATAATATCAATGTAAAATAAATTGATGAGCGACTTATCAAATCCTATCAATGTACTGTAAGCAGATATTTTCGTTGGGGTTAAATTTCGTTCGTTTTTGTTTTAGGACAAATTCGTTGTGATTATATTTCGTTGAATCATTTTTTTTAAATCTGTATCTTTTTTGGTTTGACACCTGGGCAATAAGACAATTGGTCCGGCTAACCGTAGCCTACATCGCCCGAGGTGATTCCACACCTCGTTTTACCCTAGTCAGTGGAAAACTATAGATCGACCATCGCTCGATGCTGAAATGATTTAGTCTAAACAAACATGTGTTGTAGTTTATAACTATCTAAAATGGAAATAATTAGGCCTATCGACAGTTTATAATACACATTCTGATAAGAAAACGAACATGCATTTCATAAATATTCACGGTTACCTTGACACATAATTTGC
>NW_018473353.1:0-806 GCF_002113885.1 Mizuhopecten yessoensis
CTGACAAATTCCCCTCCCAGCCTTGAAATCTATCTGACAAATTCCCCTCCTGGCCATGAAATCTATCTGACAAAGTCCCCTCCCAGCCTTGAAATTTATCTGACCAAGTCCCCCTCCTAGCCTAACATCACCTAGCAAGTCTCACTCCCAACCAGTTCTCTCCCAATACTAATAGTAGCTTGCATGGAATGTTTTCCGCAACGGGCAATACAGTCTTGATTATATATTCATCTTAAATGCTGTATTTATATAAAACAAAAAAAACTTTCTATACAATTTTTGAGAGGAGTTATAGTGCTTTATAGATAAACATGATACAGTGTGTTAACGGAAATGTGACCTTAAACACGATGACTTTAATCCACTATCAGGTCAATACTTGGTCTATAGATACGTACAAGTTTGTTTACCTGTGCCCTGTGTCATTGTGTAGTGTTGACATTACTGGTACTCTGAATCTATATAGCTAACACATAACCAAAGAGGATTCTAAGGTCAATACCAATCCATTTGGAAATTCATTCAGGTTAACAAACACTAGATTCTGAAAGCAAACAGACCATAACAAATTCCATTTATAGGTCTGTATCCAATGGCTGGGCCGAGAAAAGTACTGTCACTTACAGTCTTATTATATCAAATGTATGCAGGTTAGGGTAGATTAGGTTGTCTGAAGTATAGGTCTGATTTAGAATAGAAGAGTTGATCAACTAAATTATGATTAACTCATTAAACTATATATGGCTTTGAAAGGCTAAGGTCAATTAAGAAAAATCTTGTGTTTCCACTAACCCTACCTACCCTAG
>NW_018473354.1:0-806 GCF_002113885.1 Mizuhopecten yessoensis
CCCAAATTGGTAACACGGTCAGAAAATGGTTCGAATAGTACTTTATAATTAAACTGAAATGTCGAGCTGCCAACTGAGAAAAAGTAAATAAATGTGTCTGTGTTTATCGAGATATTTTTCGTTGCTTGCTTGTCACACTCTGTATACCAGTCGAATTGTGAACTGAGAATAGTAATTTGGGAACCGTACTATAATGATAATGTCCACACTGAAATGTATTTACGAAGTTCATAAGTTTGTGCAATCGTTTTATGTATGTTTGTTTTAGGAACTATATATTCAATAGTTGGACGCCATTCAAATCCTCTTAAACCAAAGATGGCTATGGTCTGGGAAACTATTGTGACACCCTTAAGTTAGGTATATCTTTCCGTCATCATATATTACATTTTGCTGTTGAATATCCATAGATCTTCTTTTTTGCTTCTTCAAGTTTATCTCTTCCATTCTAAACTTCTGTAATTTCACGACACAGTTAATTTGACAAAGTCCAACTTAAACAGTTTATGGCTTATTTTTACATATTTCCCAACACAATTGATTTAAGGCAGAAAATCGAGTCATATCAAAACTGTAACGAATCTTTTTTGTTAAATATTATAGGAGTAGGATTTTGTTTTATGTTTTGTAATATTTAACGGCCCATCGACATTGAAGTCATTAGAGGTCAAACAACACAGAAAAATTGAACACATTAAACTTGAAATAAAATGGGTTAGCAGGTGTTCACTGTAAAGTATAACAACAGGGAACAAATTGATTGTAAAATATATCAGATTTTATTATAAAGATCAATTGAGTGTAAA
>NW_018473355.1:0-806 GCF_002113885.1 Mizuhopecten yessoensis
GGGCAGCAGGTACAATTCTTACGCCCTACCTGCAGGGTCATATATGTTACACCCGAGAAAACACACTTTTTGTGTCAAGATTGTTAAAATAATACCTGCTTCCTACCAACTGCGATGGCATTTATTTTAGCTTCTTTGTCAGAGCATCACACTAGTTAACCAGAGGTCCTAGACACTTACCTTTATCTTTATGACCTTTATCTTAATGGACTCTGAAAACAACTCTTATTTGAATTAGTAACTGATTCTTGGGAACCATAATACAAGTTAGGGTGAAATGCGCTATACTAGACTTAGATTCAGCTTCTAATATCGGCGTTCTTAATCTTCGTCGTCGAGCGTAGGCGATTTGTTTCTAGACTGTAACATATCTAAATTGCGTTAAAACGCTAATGTTGGTTAAAAACTAGGAAACAAAGGCTCTCCCCGTGAAAAGTTAGTTTGGTTTGGTTTAGTATTGTTTAATTCTTTCCGTACCGTTGTCGTGTACACACGACAACTATATGTCAACCTGGTCCCCGTTGTCTGTTACAGACGACAAAATAATAGGCCGTCTCATCCCCGTTGTCATGTACACACAGCAGGCTTTGGTGTAATTTGTCCTATGTTTATCTGGTTATCGCACTCGACATTCGCGTTATACAATTAATTGTCGCTACAATCACCACCCATCAGTTGGAAAGAAATATTTGTATAAGTGCATATTACACAATTTTCATTTTGTGACTTATTGTTTTCGAACTTCCTGCAATATGTTTGTGTTTGATGTCTCAAATATAAACAATATGGCGGCAACTTAATTCGAT
>NW_018473356.1:0-806 GCF_002113885.1 Mizuhopecten yessoensis
CATCATCATTAACATGATGAGCCTCCCCCTCTCCCCTAAACCATCCTGGCATTAAAGATTCGCCCAATTCACTCTAGCCATCATCATTAATGTGCTCCTGGGAATTCAACAGATTTACAGCCAAAAAAAATATCAAACATTTTCCGTTAGATGAAGAAAAAACGAGCCAATTAGGCTCATTGTGTTTCTTGATTAATTTTGGGCCAATTTTGCCCCTGGAGTTTTGGGGATAAGCTGTATGTATGCCTTGAAGGTAATTAGATGTCATTCCTTCAGCTTTTTCTCATTCAACTTTTTACTGCCAAGAGGGCAGATTAGTATAACCACAGCTTCAATATGCACTGGACATAAAGGTCAGACTCGGTCGTGTTTCAGTGACAGCCGCGTAGTACAGGTCCCCCAATAATCGGTATATTACGGTAGAGATAATGTACATATATGGACTGAGGGTCATGTCCTTGTTATTTCCATCAACAGAAGAGGATCAAAATTGATTTAAAACCTGTATAATCTGACATTGTTTAATTTGTAACAAAAAAAATATAATCTTACATTGTTTTCTTTTGTAAAAACCTGTATAATCTGACGTTTTGTTGATATATGTAAAAACCTGTGTAATCTGAAAAACATATGTAGAAGAACAGATAAGGAGGAATTGATAATATCAAAAACCAAATCTAATGAATCTTTTGTCTTTTATCATTTCAGGAAGTAGGCAGTATCATAGGAAAAGTGAGTATTGACTAGAATTTGAAATTGGCCTTTCACCCTTTCACCCCTATGTAACTTTAGTAGACTCTACCATG
>NW_018473357.1:0-807 GCF_002113885.1 Mizuhopecten yessoensis
AGACTGGTTTACTTCTGCGTTGCTGGCTGCGAGCTGCAAGTCGGTAAAGCAGCTCCCCAGCAAGGTTGGACTGATGGAGCGCCTCAGCCAGGCAATTTGCAAGGCACATCTTGATGCGATGGCCTTACTGTCGGCTGCCATGACACACCTTGTTGTTGCCCGCCGGTTGTCGGTCCTTTCTGGACTGCCAGTCGGCGATTCCTATCGGGCTACTCTTTGGAGGCTCCCTTGACTGGCGAGGATTTGTTTGGCGGGGTCCTTCCCTCAGTGCAATCTGAGATGAGGTTGGACCCATTTGCATCTGAGGATGCACGCCACAACTCCGCAGGCAAGGGCGCTAGCAGAAAGAGGCAGGCTTCTGGCTCCTCCAGGCGTAGGAGGAAGAGGGCAAAGACGACTGCTTTTCAGCAACTGGCTGCCCCTCCGACTTCCGCTCCGGCAGAACGTTGGAAATCTTCCTTCCGCGGTAGGGGTTCCCATAGGGGTCGAGGCAAAGCCAAATTTTCCAGAGGTAGGAAGGGTTCCTGACTCTTCCTTGCCCTTGCTAACTCCTTGTCCACTGTCTGTCCCCGCTCCCACGCCCTTGGGCGCGGGAGGCTCCGCCGATGTGGTTTGGGAAGGGCTAGATTGGCCCCTTCCGGACTTGCCAGTAGGCGGTCGGCTGTCCCAATTCGTTCCTCAGTGGAAAGAAATCACATCAGACAGTTGGGCCCTAGGGGTTGTGTCCAAGGGTCTCTGCATCCCGCTTTTTCGGGATCCACTTCTGGCACGAGAGCCTATCTTTTTCCCTTCTCCTTCCGATCCGGG
>NW_018473358.1:0-807 GCF_002113885.1 Mizuhopecten yessoensis
CCTCTTTGTACAGAACACCTGTCAAACAGACATAGTTCAACTCTTAGTACAGAACACCTGTCTAACAGACATAGTGCACCTCCTTGTACAGAACACCTGTCAAACAGAAATAGGACACCTCTTTGTACAGAACACCTGTCAAACAGACATAGGGCACCTCTTTGTACAGAACACCTGTCAAACAGCAATAGGGCACCTCTTTGTACAGAACACCTGTCAAACAGAAATAGTGCACCTCTTTGTACAGAACACCTGTCAAACAGANCCTCTTTGTACAGAACATCTGTCAAACAGAAATAGGGCACCTCTTTGTACAGAACACCTGTCTAACAGACAAAGTGCACCTCTTTGTACAGAACACCTGTCAAACAGAAATAAAGCAACTCTTTGTACAGAACACCTGTAAAACAGAAATAGGGTACCTCTTTGTACAGAACACCTGTCACACAGAAAAAGTGCACCTCTTTGTACAGAGCACCTGTCAAACAGAAATAGGGCACCTCTTTGTACAGAACACCTGTCAAACAGAAATAGAGCACCTCTTTGTACAGAACACCTATCACACAGAAAAAGTGCACCTCTTTGTACAGAGCACCTTTCAAACAGAAATAGGGCACCTCTTTGGACAGAACACCTGTCAAACAAACATAGTGCACCTCTTTGTACAGAACACCTGTCAAACAGACATAGTGCACCGCTTTGTACAGTACACCTGTCAAACAGACATAGTGCACCTCCTTGTACAGAACATCTGTCAAACAGAAATAGTGCACCTCTTTGTACAGAACACCTGTCAAACAGAAATAG
>NW_018473359.1:0-807 GCF_002113885.1 Mizuhopecten yessoensis
AGCATTGTAGAAACGTTGATCATATATCGAATTAGCTGTAATCGGTAAGACTCCTTCCATCTGGAGAATGTTTTAAAAATTCACCGGTGTATATGTGACCTCGAGTATTTGAAAACATTATGGGGCACGTGATGTGACTAATATGTTGGCAAATGTATGATGAAGTGATGATCGCAATCAAGTTTCTTGACAGGAACATCATTCGAACCTTGCACAATTCTAGCTTAAAATTTTCTACAGTCAGGTGAAATATTTCAGTCTACATATTGTTGATGGTAATTGCTCACATATGTGTAAATAAATATAACGTCGTTCAAATACATACTTCTCGCAATCATTCCAGTTTCAATCCTTGTGACATTTATCGATTGACCGTCCAATATCAGGCATTAAAACAACTAATGACCATTATATCATCGCCTGGTAGTATCCATTAGATTGAAACGGACAACGGTCATATCGATATTCAGCAAATGATAGAAATGAACATGACAGGTGTGAAACTGAATTTGCTAACCTGTTTCATTTTATTATAATTCCAAATCTGATTTTGTGCTTTGTTTTAGGTTATGTGACTGGTTAATAGTAGCACATGCGACCCAAAACGACCTGTGTATAATAGTTTGAATGGCTGTTTTCCCCACTATGTGACTAGTTTTATTTTTTTTCCAAATGTCATTTTTTTCAGTAAGTAATTGAATTGTCGTTCGAGTTGTCTCCCGTTGCATATACTAAGCTCGGCATGAACTCGCTATATCTACAGTTTATCATTATTTGGTATTATTGTATCTTTGTCTTATTGTGTAT
>NW_018473360.1:0-807 GCF_002113885.1 Mizuhopecten yessoensis
AGTCCCCTTCTGTGTTTGCAGTACTTTAGACTTTGTTTTACGCTATTCCCCTCATTGTTGGCAGTACTTTAAACTTTGTTTTACGCTAGTCCCCTTTTGTTTTGGCAGTACTTTTGGCCCTTAGCATCACCGGTCATCCTAGAAGGACTGACGGTGGGGTGGTATTGTTTTCCATACAGTAACCATACTGTTACCATACTGTTACCATACTGTTACCAAAATTCGTAGATGCTATCATTTGTGTGTGTCTTGCGTTCATCATTAAATACAGAACTTTATAGGTGAGGTCACATGCGTGTATCTTACGTTCATTTTTTATGATACAATGAGGTCGATTTTGCTTATTAATTACCCTTGTCCCATAGCTTGATAGCAACAATTATCTCTGATAAAAAGTGACACGTTTCAAAATATGAACATTATTCCCATTGTTAATTTGAAAATTATCAAGTACTAATCTAATTTTTGAATTCTTTTGTTTTACGCTAGTCCCTTCTGTGTTGGCAGTACTTTAGACTTCGTTTTACGCTAGTCCCTTCTGTGTTGGCAGTACTTTAAACTTTGTTTACGCTAGTCCCCTCTGTGTTGGCAGTTCTTTAGACTTTGTTTTACGATAGTCCCCGTCTCTGTTGGCAGTACTTTAGACTTTGTTTTTCGCTAGTCCCCCTCTGTGTTGGCAGTACTTTAGACTTTGTTTACGCTAGTCCCCTCTGTGTTGGCAGTACTTAAGACTTTGTTTTACGCTAGTCCCCTTCTGTGTTAGCAGTACTTTAGACTTTGTTTTACGCTAGTCCCCCTCTGTGTTGG
>NW_018473361.1:0-807 GCF_002113885.1 Mizuhopecten yessoensis
TTGTTATTCTAAAAGGGGTCTTATATATATCATTCCAATTAAAATCATTCAAATTCAATTTTTCTTCCCATTTTCTCCTCCCAGTAGCAATAGTATCTTTTTTTACCATAAGATTATAAAAAATCTTTTATCCCTTTTACTCTTTTTAAGAAAAATTTAACATTACAGGGTATGATAGGGTATACAATAGCATCCTTTTTACAATCAATTTTTGCTAAATATTTCCTTATTGTAGTAAATACACCATGATATTGGAGAAAATTTGTATTTACCTGATAAATTTGAGCAAATTCTTGAAATGTGTAAAAAGTGCAAGTCTCAATGTCTTTTAATAAATCATAAATTATAGTCACTCCTTTATTATACCATGTCTTGAAAAATATTGATTTTCCCCCAAATAGTAAAATTCCTATTGTACCATAATGGCATTTTCCAGATACAACTTTCATTAATTTGTTTCACCCGCTCCTTTTCATTAAACCTTCCCCATGCTTTAAAGACATCTTTCCAAAAATAATTTGTGCACTTATTAAGACATATTGAAATGTAATCACTTCCACAATGAGATAGCATATGTAAGTCAATATGTGTTTCTAAGATAACTTGCCACTTGCCCGACTTCTGATATAATCTCCGTATCCACCCTAATTTTAAGGAATCGATGAATGACCTTATATTAACCATTTTAAGACCCCCTTCAAAATAATTTTGAAATATCACATCTCTCCTTATTTTATCAGTTTGACTGTTCCATAAAAAATAAAAGAGAATATTATTTAATTGATTCAAAAAAAGATCATCAGGATT
>NW_018473362.1:0-807 GCF_002113885.1 Mizuhopecten yessoensis
TACAGTATAGTTTGTAAGGCACTTAGTATTATTATATCTACAGTAAAGTTTGTCAGAACATTCCACTTAGTATTATTATATCTACAGTATAGTTTGTCAGAACATTCCACTCAGTATTATTATATCTACAGTATAGTTTGTCAGAACATTCCACTCAGTATTATTATATCTACAGTATAGTTTGTAAGGCACTTAGTATTATTATATCTACAGTAAAGTTTGTCAGAACATTCCACTTAGTATTATTATATCTGCAGTATAGTTTTTCAGGCACTCAGTATTAATATATCTACTGTATAGTTTGTCAGGCACTTAGTATTATTATATCTGCAGTATAGTTTTTCAGGCACTCAGTATTAATATATCTACTGTATAGTTTGTCAGGCACTTAGTATTATTATATCTGCAGTATAGTTTGTCAGGCACTCAGTATTATTATATCTACAGTATAGTTTGTCAGAACATTTCACTTTGTATTTTTATATCTGCAGTATAGTTTGTCAGGCACTTAGTATTATTATATCTGCAGTATAGTTTGTCAGGCACTCAGTATTNAATTATATCTACAGTATAGTTTGTCAGAACATTCCACTTTGTATTATTATATCTGCAGTATAGTTTGTCAGGCACTTAGTATTATTGTATCTGCAGTATAGTTTGTCACATTCCACTTAGTATTATCATATCTGCAGTATTGTTTGTCACATTCCACTTAGTATTATTATATCTACAGTATAGTTTGTCAGGAACTCAGTATTATTCTATCTGCAGTATAGTTTGTCAGAACATTCCACTTTGTATTATTAT
>NW_018473363.1:0-807 GCF_002113885.1 Mizuhopecten yessoensis
TTAGGCCCCTGAGGGCCAGACCCACGGTTTATACAAAATTGGTTCTCCTTCACCCAAAGATGATTCAGACTAAATATGGAACAAATCCTTTCATTCCTACAGAANTTTCCTACAGAATAGGAAGGATTTTTAAGAATTTGCTATGTTTCTCCTATTGGGCCCCGCCACTTAGGCCCCTGAGGGCCAGACCCACGGTTTATACAAAATTGGTTCCCCTCCCCCCAATGATGCTTCTGACCAAATATGGAACTAATCATTTCATTCCTACAGAAGAAGAAGAATTTTAAAGAATTTGCTATATTTCCCCTATTGGGCCCCGCCCCTCAGCCCCCAGGGGGGCCACACCCACGGTTTATACCAAATTGGTTCACCTTCCCCCAAGAATGCTTCAGACCAAATATGGAACAAATCATTTCATTCCTAGAGAAGAAGAAGGATTTTAAAGAATAATTTGCTATGTTTCTCCTATTGGGCCCCGCCCCTCAGCCCCCAGGGGGGCCAGACCCATCATTTATACAAAATTGATGCCCCTTGGCCTAAGGATGCTCTAGACCAAATTTAGTCCAAAACTACTGGGCCGTTCAGGACAGGTAGCGTTTTAAAGGAAAAGTTGACAGACGGACGGACGGACGCTGCGCCATGGCATAAGCTCACTTGTCCGAAGGGCAAGTGAGCTAAAAATGGGGGGACATGCAGTCCCTCACAAAGAAGAAAGAATCATAGAGAAGGCGGTCAATGAAAGTCACAGGAGGTGGACCGGCGATAGACATGTTCTACAAGTCATGGGAGGTGGACCGGCCATAGACA
>NW_018473364.1:0-807 GCF_002113885.1 Mizuhopecten yessoensis
AAAGTCTTTGAGTGAGCCCCGAGGAGACACTGGTTTGACAGTTTATTTACCTGATAGACAAAGTCTTTGAGTAAGCCCCGAGGAGACACTGGTTGGACAGTTTACTTACCTGATAGACAAAGTCTTTGAGTGAGCCCCGAGGTGACACTGGTTGGACAGTGACAACAAGCCTTTGATCCACCACAAAGTCAACGTCTGAGATTGGAAACAGATAAGGATGCTAAAGAAAAAAAATTAAAAGTCAATTACAACAAAATAACTTGCTATTTTTGGTTCATTTAGCATCATAACAGCATCAACTTAATGTTTAATTGGAAAGTTCAAAGTAATCCTATGTATCACGTTTGAAAAATGCAATTCCTAAATATGATGCTTCAATTTCTTCAAAGTGGAAGCAGGTCAAATTTTTAATGAAAATCGTAAGAAAACTGTAAACACCATTATTTTGTCTTATGTCAAATGGACCGCTGTTTCAGAAATGTTTCCTTTTGTGAGGCTTACCTTGATATGGGTTAGCAGGTCTTTCAGGATTCTGCTTGTTGTTAGGTTAAATGAAGGGACCATATTTGGACTCGCCGGTAATATCGCCAGAATTTTCTCAGACTTTGTTCTTTGGTCAAATACTCTGAACCAGAATTTATCAGATCTAGACCCTGTTGAACAATTTTGAAGATTTTATTGTGGTATCAATGATCATCAACACAACAGTCACAATTACACACCTAAACCCACGGATTACTTCCTAAAACTACTGACAATTTTCTAAAACTACTGACAATTTTCAAAAACTACTGACAATTTCCTAAA
>NW_018473365.1:0-807 GCF_002113885.1 Mizuhopecten yessoensis
CCCTGTATAACAATGCTGTGTTGATGAGTCGTTGTGACAACTGTGCTGCCCTGTATAACAATGCTGTGTTGATGTGTCGTTGTGACTACAGTGTTGCCCTGTATAACATTCCTGTGTTGATGTGTCGTTGTGACTTCGGTGTTGCCTTGTATAACATTGCGGTGTTGCTGTGTGGTTGTGACTGCTGTGTTGCCTTGTATAACATTGCGGTGTTGATGTGTAGTTGTGACTGCTGTGTTGCCTTGTATAACACAGCGGTGTTGATGTGTCGTTGTGACAACTGTGTTGCCCTGTATACAATTGATGTGTTGATATGTCGTTATGACAACTGTGTTGCCCTGTATAACATTGATGTGTTGATATGTCGTTGTGACTACTGTGTTGCCCTGTATAACCTTGATGTGTTGATATGTCGTTATATAACATTGGTGTGTTGATATGTCGTTGTGACTACTGTGTTGCCCTGTGTAACATTCCTGTGTTGATATGTCGTTCTGACTTCTGTGCTGCCCTGTATGACAATCCTGTGTTGATGTGTCGTTGTGACAACTGTGTTGCCCTGTATAACCTTGATGTGTTGATATGTCGTTATGACAACTGTGTTGCCCTGTATACAATTGATGTGTTTATATGTCGTTATGACAACTGTGTTGCCCTGTATAACATTCCTGTGTTGATGTGTCGTTATGACTACTGTGTTGCCCTGTATAACATTCCTGTGTTGATATGTCGTTCTGACTACTGTGCTGCCCTGTATGACAATCCTGTGTTGATGTGTCGTTGTGACTACTGTGTTGCCCTGTATAA
>NW_018473366.1:0-807 GCF_002113885.1 Mizuhopecten yessoensis
CCCTAGCAAGCCAAAAATGAGTTTGAGTTGCTGCCCTTTTGATACGAGAGGATACAAACTTACATAGAAATAAGTGACGATGAACATGTTCCATAATATACACATATTAAAAAACAAATCTCTATAATTATATAGTATTTATGACATCTAATGAACATATTCCTGCACAGTGATTTTAAATGTCAGATGATTTAGTTTGGATGTATATTAAAAGTAAGTATTACGAATTAATAACTAGTGTTCTTTACTTTGAAATTAATGTCCAATCAATGCATTAACCACAGGTTGATAATAGTTGGTTCTCTGTAATGATGGCGTGTCGGCTAGTTTCTCAAGTGATAGTCGAGGCAAGACTCATATGATTTAACAGTTTTTTATGAGATCATCTCAAATGGTAGATTGTTTCATATAAAAACATTTCAAGGATTTTGTCCTCATCATTACCCCAATGTTATCTACCAAATAACATGTTTTGGTCTCAAATATGAAACGCATTTGAACATCGACTATTAACCAGAAATGAAGCTAAATGGAGAAAATTAAAGGAAGGAAAACATTCTATCAATTACAAACGATCTATTTTATACAAGTATATTACAATCCATCAATAAGCTATATTTTGCTATTTGCATATATTCTATACTTACATATGAATTACTTTTAACCGAAACTAAACAATTTATCCTTGTTTTCTATACACCCTTGTTAACATTTATTGAAAATATGTATTATGTAACATGCTACACGGAATACTGAGTTATAATGTTATAAAGTTGTAATACCGTATTTTGTGTTTTACTGTAAGTT
>NW_018473367.1:0-807 GCF_002113885.1 Mizuhopecten yessoensis
CACCTTTGTCACTATGTTGTTGTACATAATGGGTTTGATTCACTCCCGTGAACATTTTGTACATGTAATCTTACGAAAAACCATACTAATCACATCCCTCAAGGAAACATGTACATGTACACTAACAACCCGCTCTCTCAGAGTTACCTCCCCTTACTTCCTCACTCTTTCTCACGACATGAACTGTTGATATCCTTCGGCACCTGTAAATATGACATCAATCTAGATGCGCATTGTTTCGGCTGACGGCGCCACCATAAAGTAAGTCATGTCGTATGTTTTCACACAGAATGGTCCACATAAACTTCCTCGATAGCCTGGAAGTAGATCCATCCTCGCGCCTTCGTTTCACTCTTATCAGTTTAATAGATGAGTGATCTGTTGACACGGTCAAATACGACGCAGCGTTCGTGCAACGTTTTAAACTTGTTTCTCATTTTGTGTAAGAACCCCCGACAACTTGTTAATATGACTGTGATTTGTGGGCAGTTGACAAGGTGATTACCAGCAGTCTCTATATGCTGCTTTAGGTCAAACTATTTTTCCCTGACAGGAAGGTAACGGGTGAGGGGTCGTGCCTGCAGACAAAAAACTGGTGAGTTAGCCAGCTGCAATGACAAATCTTCTATAAAACCACATGTTCACCTCAACACAGGTGCATAATTGTTCAAAATACCTCTCATTGATAGTGTGTTGTTTTGTTAACTAAAAATTGAAATAATATCTTGATTCTAAAAAGCTGACGAATTGAAAGCATCGTTCCCCATAACGGGCCTCTTTCATATGCTTACGTCACATTTACAAATG
>NW_018473368.1:0-807 GCF_002113885.1 Mizuhopecten yessoensis
CTGTTAATAGGACGTTAAACAAAATCAAACAAACAAACAAATAATAGAAAACCTCGAGTTGAGCCCTCTTATAAAAGGCTTGGTGGGCCTGCCCAACGGGACAGGTCCACAGGTCATATTACAGACCGTAACGAGGGCAGGAGTCCCTCACGGGAGAGGCCCCCTTCCTCACCGGAGGCTTGGAGCTCTTCTCCATCCAGACACCGACAGGCCAAAGGATCAACGGAACCGGAGGCGCTACCCACTATGATCTTCAACAGCGAAGGACAGGTGTTTATCAATGACTGCAGAGTCAGGGCACAGTAGCTGATAATGAGGATAGCACATGATCCTGAAGATATTCCAACACTAACAGATGAACTGATCCTGCTTGAGGATTTGCTGGATGATGGCACATTTACGATTGTGTACCCATTCAAACCACTCAGATGTGCGTTTTGTTGGGAAACATTTGTTAATCCAAAACTTGTCATCAAACACAATGATACCAAGCATGATCAGGCACACAGATTCAGCTGTGCAGTCTGTAACGTCATCAATTTTTGAGAAAACGACGTACTTTTCTCACACAAACCAATGACGTAACAATCGATACCTGCTCACAAGAGAAGATAACTCTGCAATACGCAAAGACGGAATAGGCTGTATCAGGAAAGTTGATAACTTTTTGTTGCCACAATAAAAAAAAAGGATTGGCTCCATATTTCTCCGAGTCTGAATGGAATAAAATTAATTTATTTAGTATGAAGCTGAATATTGGAATTTTCTTTCACCACTCAAATATTTTGTCATGTTCACGATATTAAA
>NW_018473369.1:0-807 GCF_002113885.1 Mizuhopecten yessoensis
TTTATCAAACACCATTTTTATATTTTTTTTATTGATAAGTCAATCGGTACTCGTTAAGACACAGTACCAACATTCAGGAGTGAAAAAAAAAAAAGCTGATTAGCACGATGACCAGCTGGCTCTCGGGTGTTTGGTTATATTAGCGCCATTACATTATTTGAATATATACCGTACAATGAAGAAATTTGAGTATACAAGGCTGAATTAACACAAAACCATTGTCTTAATCATACAAAAACAACACAACAACTTATATGTATGCAGGCTGTAAGCATTATGAGCAAGAGACATGTTTTTATGTATAAAAGTCTTCCAAAAAACGATGTATTTGATCAAGGAAGCCATGCTTTGTTGACACTGTATTGGTTGATACAAATTTCAGAATGGCAATATGAACGAACTGACCTTGTCAGAAAGATTTGATATGAAAAACAATTATCAATTTGAAAACGATTTTACCTCTCTGTTACAACTCATAAATGTATTTTAAAATGTATTCATAATTTGCTACTTCAGTACAGACTATAGATATAATGGATTTGGTACAAGCAACATGTTTCATTTTACATTGAAATCTGCAAAATACACAACCGGTTAAAAGATGAAAGCATGGTGTTCTTTGAGCAACAGAACGATGTTTTGTTTTAAGTTAAGCCATCTCGATATCTTGATAATTTGTTATGTTTACATCATATTCCAAAATCATGTGTTAAAATTTTCACTTAATCCACTCATCGATACATAATTCTTTATATAAAAAACCTAATACAGAATCACAGTACTCAGTAAAGAGTACATGTCACTACA
>NW_018473370.1:0-807 GCF_002113885.1 Mizuhopecten yessoensis
GTCCTTTCAAAGTGAGATTGTCCTTTCACATATTGACAACTAGTGCATCAAACAGGAGTACAAAAGACATTCCTGCTTTCTTGCATCCTTCTTTTTCTTTCTATGAAGTACAAAATGAAATGTGCAAAACAAGAGAGCAGGAAGAACCTATTTAAGGAAGAACATTTCTAAGAAACAGGGCCAACAAACATCAATGGTTAAATTCAAGATATTGAACAGGGCCGTCCTTTTTTCTCAATCAAGGTAAATAAGAAACATGCACAAAAAAAGCCTAGTTGGGAACTTTGTAAAAATCTACCACCTGGCAACAATCTTGTTCTCGCACGCAGTTTCAAATCTGAACATGCAAAACTAAGGACCAATGAACATCTTCTTGTGATATTTGAGAATGATTCCTTTGGACTGGGTCAATCGTCAGCGACCAAGTATATTTAGCTACATCATGTAAATTGGTAGAGCGTCCTTCTAGAGTTTTGGAGGTCCCTGGTTGTAATCCCGGTCTAGCCATTGCATTTCTCTTTTTCATGTTACAAAATTGGCAAGCTTGCAAACCCTTGTTTCAAGTACTGGGTGAATGCTTGGCAGGGGAATATCTGAACCTGAATTGTAAATAGTGATGTCTTTGAGGGGGGAAAAGGGAGGAATGTAAAGGAACTGGACTGGGTTGATTGTCGGCAACCAGGTGGCTCCATTAGTAGAGCCACCGTCTAGAGTTCAGGAGGTCCTGAGTTTAAATCCAGTCTTGCTGTTGCATCTCTCCTTCTTCTATTTAAAAATCCCTCTCAAAATTAAACACACTCAACGAAA
>NW_018473371.1:0-807 GCF_002113885.1 Mizuhopecten yessoensis
ACTATCTTCTCAGGCGCCAATTTCTAATTTTCGTCGG
This sequence comes from Mizuhopecten yessoensis, assembly GCF_002113885.1. Lineage (NCBI taxonomy): Eukaryota > Metazoa > Mollusca > Bivalvia > Pectinida > Pectinidae > Mizuhopecten > Mizuhopecten yessoensis. The sequence continues at coordinate 38 of NW_018473371.1, forward strand.
GTGCATCCTGATGTAACATCGAATGTACATGTATCTATCAGGTCTCTCTCTCCAAACATTTCGTTAACGTAATTTCTAGTTTAATTAATCTAAAGCAACATATAGCGTCACTTGTAATCTGATTGTATTTATATGCAGTTCCTGTCTATCAGCAGACTCATCAGTTAGCAGTTGATCAAGCTTGTCATTGCCATATTGATATAGACCTGAGAAATTTTATGGATTATAACCATTTATTAGCCCATTTTAAATGAGCAGAAATGTGAAATCGAGTTATCTCCCTTGGCTTTAACTTGGTTATACATTTGTAGGAAACACGTTTTGTCTAACCAATGAAATAGGAAATACAAATGGATCTGAAAAAAATATGTATGCTAATTTTTTTATTATAAAGAAGAGTATCCATATTTGTTATTTAAGGAGAGTTATATGTCAATCAATAAGATTTGTTCCTGTAACATGTAATTTATCTAACCCGAGTTATGCCCCTTGGTATCGATTTTAATGCATTGAAAACGTTAATATATTTTGTACATTGTACTGTTAGAATCTCCAAGTCAAGGGCTGTAAATATACATGTACAGTCAGATTATTAGTAAGTGTTTTTGTTATTGATAGTTACTTGTATATTTGTCCTCAGCTCAGAGTTTAGAGACTACTCTAGTGATGTACATTATGTATGCGTTGTTTTATTCCACACGTAAGGAAGACGTTGAATGCATTTTCACTGGTCAATATACTGGTCAATACACTGGTCAATATACTGGTCA
>NW_018473372.1:0-807 GCF_002113885.1 Mizuhopecten yessoensis
CATATGGTGCTGATCATGACAAGACATTAAAAATATGAGGCATTCAACATATACCTTTGTAAATCAATCAATTCCTGTATTCTCTTCTGTAATATATTAATAAATGTAGATGTCAAGAAGGAACGTTTGTGCTTACAACTGTAAATCACAGCTTACAACTCAACTGTAACAAGTGAGTACATGTACTTTAGATTGTATCAAGATCTTTTAAATATATCATGATATGATCAATTTGGTGCAGATTTGCTTTTATCTTTGTACTTTAATATGTTGCCACTTATTAATGTTACCTTGCTAGTCTGAAAAGATTGTTTGCATTCTCAGAGTTGATGAATGTGTCTGATCTCAATGGTTATTTCAAATGTTGAGTTAATTAAAGTGCAACTCCTGGTCATATTACAGAGAGCAGAATGACGTACCTTCCACTGCCACTATACTATTGTTGGGTAGATTGAGGACGGTCAGGTTTTTCAGTTTCCCTACTCCAGTCATCCTTACCACCCTGTTCCCGGACAGAGATAGCTGAAATGTGACACAATAAAACAGTTAGTTTCTCTGGCTAACCATCAGAAATTAAGTTAATAGTTCACTATAAAAATTCTATACCTTTTTACTATATACATCAAAACATATATTTCTGAGTTTCTTGTTTCTTGTTTTGGTCTTAATTGTGGAACAGTGGTGAGAAATGTACGGCTAGACCAGGGCCACGTTCGTGTATCCCGGTTGAAATGGTAAGTGTGGCACGATAAATGAATGCAATTGGACCGTTCTATAAGCAGAGCTAAAAATGCACAGTTTTGGAGA
>NW_018473373.1:0-808 GCF_002113885.1 Mizuhopecten yessoensis
ATTTCATTGTTTTATCAATTGTTGTGCCTATTTCCAATGTTCATGAGCTGATTGTTCATAAAAGGCATTATGGGATAAGCATGCAACTTGGCATTGATATTGGTTATATAATGATATTTAATATGTGTAATTATCATACTTATCACACAGTGCCTTTTTACTCAAAATTATGTTTTCTTTTGTTTTGGAATATACTTATTAAAATGCTTCTCAACACCAAATATCAGTCAGGGGTTAGTGGAGCTTTGATTACACACCAGTGCACAGTTGGGCACTTCCGTGTTTGAAACAACAACAGCATTGCTTGGAAATCGTTCGTCGTCTACTCCGGTTGCTGTTCTGACGGGGCCTGTGTAACAGTGACCCTCTCAGTACGATCTCGTTCAAGTTAAACTTTAAAATTCGTTCGAGACAATTTTACATTATAAAATGTTGCAAAACCTATCCGACCTATGTCCTTTACAATAGCTGTTCCCTTATTGTCAATTATAATCGTGTCGCCAATATTTATTTGGTCAGTAAATTATTTCACCACGGTGCAGTCTTTTTGTCGGAATAACAGCTTTTAATAGCTAATGCTAAATGTTTTTAAATAACCAAAGTTAAATTAATTTGATTGTATCGTAAATAAAGGTACAGTAGTGCCTCTAGTGGCGCAGGAATATTGCTACGTGAACTCGCCCTCACTTCACCACTGCTAAGTACAATAAAAAAAATCCCTTGAAACCCCCAATTTCTATGCAGCCTAGAGCTAATATTGATAAACACTTCAATTTGTTTTGTGGAAATAATTAGTCGGTGGACTATA
>NW_018473374.1:0-808 GCF_002113885.1 Mizuhopecten yessoensis
ACATGGTGAAAACAATCTTCATGTTTTATTACTTGTTTTTTAGAACTATGTTAATATACGTTCTGAGTGAAAAAAATAATTTGTCACATAAAATGCGATACTAACATGCATGTAACTTCTTTCAGAGATTAATCATACTATGATGTCACAAGCACGTCACAATCCATCGGACTTCGTCGGTTATTTCCGGAAGGATGAAAAATAACGGGAAAATCCTGGAACTGATGTCCGTTGCAATTATCTGAAGATCCTTTTTGTTATCAACCCGGTTCTGTTAATTTTTCTACTGGAAGATATCTTTAAATAGATAGGTCAACGTGTACATTTGTTTTTCATCATCTAACATTTCATCTGCTTTTGATTTCCATTTGCTGAGAGTATGAACGAAATAATTAACATTTTTGAAAGTCTGGGTATAGTTTTTACATTTTTTATTTATGCATTACCACTAAAAGAAACAACGGAAAATGCATTTATGTTGAAATCAACAGTAATTTTCAAGACAAGCAACCCAAGTGCAACGCCCTTTTTTCAGCAACGTATTACTTTACAATCAACAAATAAATTCACGCCTGTATTCCTCACAAATTCGAACTCTCTGCACATTCAACATCCAAAAATTACTCTCTCGTGGAGGGCAAGGTCAGACTCACGGTGTTCACTGTATTTATCAATGCGCGAAATTTGTTCCGAGGGAAAAATCGAAACAATTTCAAATTAAACTTTCAGCTCGGGTTTTTTATTGATAAACGAAAATCACTACATAGACATATCATACGCAATTGTATTGGTACTGAATTGTGGAATA
>NW_018473375.1:0-808 GCF_002113885.1 Mizuhopecten yessoensis
ACCGTTACTGGCACATTTCCCTTTGTTTATATTCTACATATGTAAGTATATAAACCGTTACTGGCACCTTTCCCTTTGTTTATATTCTACATATATAACGTTATAAACCGTTAGTGGCCATTTTCCTTTGTTTATATTCTACATATGTAACGTTATAAACCGTTACTAGCCATTTTCCTTTGTTTATATTCTACATATGTTTCGGAACATTTTAATCACAGACATTCCTTTCGTTTGACCCTGAACACCACTGATGAATCCAAAAGGGACGAAATGCTTCGTTTGATTTTGGCATCAACGAACAAAACATTCAAACAACTACTTCCTGTCTTCTTCCCAGTGATTATTTAACGCTATAAGATGGTTGTCCTTGCTGGTGGATAATCAGTTCGTTCCCAGGGTCTGCTTTAACCTTGTAGCTGAGAGTAATTTAGACAGGGTTACATGAAATGATAGTTTAGGCATCAATTTTTTTTGCCCAAAGGAGTTAATTGGTAACGTCAAAAAGGGGTTTAACGGCATCTTACCCTTTTCGCTATATTCTGCACGAGTTTTGGAACATTTCAGATGAAAACTTTTCATTCGTTTAACCCTTAGTACCACCAATGATGATCCCCAAACGGATGAAATAATGATATGGCGCAGTAAAATGTTTGCTTTGTTTGGTTTTGGGCATCCACAAACAAAGTTTTTAAATTCACGTTTTGGCGTTCGGTGTTAACTTGACTTTTGTAAACCGAAAAAAAATTCAATTCATCTGCTTGAATCTTATTTACAACACAAGGAAACCCTCACAATACGCAGTTAT
>NW_018473376.1:0-808 GCF_002113885.1 Mizuhopecten yessoensis
AATAAAGAAGCAGAAATCAACAACGGTGCTCTCAGTGTAAGCATAAAACCAGGTATGGAACCTGAAACAACCTGTTTTTATACTGTTCGCTCTTAACAACTGAACTACATTACGCTACAGTTATATCCGAAGTAAAATTGAGGGGAGTTACTATACGTAAAATCTACAGATGAATTACCTTGTGTCTTTACTACTATGGGATAAGGATCCCTAAAAGTAATTTCATCATAATATGATATTACTGTTGCATGTCACCTAGACGTTTCAAACCGAGATCATGAACAAAAATATGTATATTATGTTATTTAATGATATCAATATAAATTTTATAGCAGTACAATGGCCCATGTTGTCTCCATAGCAATTGTTTGTCTGTTATCATACTTTTCGCTATTATAAAGCTTCTATTGTAACACTTTCATTTCTGCGTGTGTCATTGTGTGATACAATTTTATTAAAATTATACTGAAACAATAGTATTTCTAGTTTTTTATTTGTTGATAACTCATCAATAGGTCCTTATTTATCAGAACTTTTTCACTCGAAATTTCACATTGAATTTCTTCTACGACAATACTTAACGAGATTGACAACTTTTCCAATTAAATCATTCTAAATGGGAAAGGGAAGTTACTCTTATAATAGATAGTAATCATAATACTTTTCCCTTTGTCAAACGACTTCAAACAAAATGTGTTCAGAAGTAGATTTTCAGCATTTTAGTGAAGTTTGATTTTGTATTTTAATTTAAACCATCTGCATTATATATGTATCTTACAATTCATGTTCGAAATATTTTCATTAATCG
>NW_018473377.1:0-808 GCF_002113885.1 Mizuhopecten yessoensis
TTAAACTCTGTTCAACCCAATGTCCTTGTTTGACATTCAAGGCCACACCCGTCATATGTTTAAATCTTTTAATAGGTTCTAATAAATCAAACACTGATATTCTGCCTTTAGCTGTAGTCCACTTTTAAGATTAATACCAGGTGAGCGATTCAGGCCCATTGGGCCTCTTGTTTCAGAACCAGAACGGTGACCGTGCCTCCTGGCACTGCAGAATCAGGAACAGGACAACGAGCTGACCAGCTTCTGTGCTCCAGAACGGCGAGGTCTACCGTGAGGGGATGAAGGACCATGTCCACCAACTGCAGCCTGGCATCCATCATGCCATTCAGATAACGGCCGAGGTATTGCTCACTAAAATAGGTTGATTTAAGTGACAAAGCGAAATCGTTTCTTTAAACATTTATAATAATTGATGTAATCCAACTTTAAACTGCACAATCCAGATGTAATAAAGATAATACTAGTATGAAAATATTATCACTTTACGCGGGGAAACCTTCACTTTACTCAAAGAAAAATTAACGCCTGGAAAAGTATTAAAAATGGGGAATCACAGGGATAAGACATGAAGGAATTTAATGTGTTAAGACGTATTTAGTGATGTTTACCGAGATGTTATATATTGTTTTGTAGGCAAAGTCCAAAGCGTCACAGGATATGTTTACTGTTTCTGCACATCGCGTGGTGGAGGAATTGATACAGGAGACAGACATCAATACACCAGCACCATCCCGACCGAAGATGGCTAACCTCATCAGGACCCTCAACCGCCTTCGACAGGGGATGCGTCCCCAGGACCCACAGGATT
>NW_018473378.1:0-808 GCF_002113885.1 Mizuhopecten yessoensis
AGATGTATATATATGTAAGGTTACACCTATCATCACAGGATCTTGATTAGATCTATATATATGTAAGGTTTAATAACACCCATCATCACATGGATCTTGATTAGATCTATATCTATGTAAGGTTTAATAACACCCATCATCACAGGATCTTGGTTAGAGCTTTATATGTGTAAGATTACACCCATCATCACAGGATCTTGGTTAGATCTATATATATGTAAGGTTTAATAACACCCATCATCACATGGATCTTGGTTAGATGTATATATATGTAAGGTTACACCTATCATCACGGGATCTTGGTTAGATCTATATATATGTAAGGTTTAATAACACCCATCATCACAGGATCTTGGTTAGATCTTTATATGTGTAAGATTACACCCATCATCACATGGATCTTGGTTAGATCTATATATATGTAAGGTTACACCCATCATCACATGGATCTTGGTTAGATGTATATATATGTAAGGTTACACCCATCATCACATGGATCTTGGTTAGATGTATATATATGTAAGGTTACACCTATCATCACANTTACACCCATCATCACAGGATCTTGGTTAGATCTATATGTATGTAAGGTTACACCCATCATCACAGGATCTTGGTTAGATCTATATATATGTATGGTTACACCCATCATCACAGGATCTTGGTTAGATCTATATGTATGTAAGGTTACACCCATCATCACAGGATCTTGATTAGATCTATATATATGTAAGGTTACACCCATCATCACAGGATCTTGGTTATATACATACGTTTGTAATTAGGTTACACCCATCAACACAGGATC
>NW_018473379.1:0-808 GCF_002113885.1 Mizuhopecten yessoensis
GTACAACACACAGGTAATGCATTACAATATAGCCAAGTACAGCACTCAGGTAAGGCATTACAATATAGCCAAGTACAGCACACAGGAAAGGCATTACAATATAGCCAAGTACACCACACGGGTAAGGCATTACAGTATAAAAGGTACAGCACACAGGTAAGGCATTACAATATAGCCAAGTACAATACACAGGTAAGGCATTACAATATAGAAGGTACACCACACAGGTAAAGCATTACAATATAGCCCAGTACAGCACACGGGTAAGGCATTACAGTATAGAAGGTACACCATAAGGTATAATACCTTACAGTTAATATATTCATGTAATCAAACACCGGTCATACCTGCCAGAAAATACAATATAGATGTGTGGCTAAGCATCTAAAAAGTAAGGAATACCCTGTGTGATTTCGAGGAGTTATGTAAATTGTATGCAAAAGCGAAGTACACTCTTCTTACAACTAAATAAATTAGTAATAGAAGTATTTCCGTTTTGTATGAATACTGCTTATGTGCGATTTTTACAGGTGTGTATGACATGGTAAGAGCGAATCAAACTGTGCCTATTTTCGTTATTATTCTTTGATTTACATGGATGAAAATATACCAGAAAACGATCAATGTCAAGCCGATATTTTCGCGAATACATGATTTTATATTTGGAAGGAAAGCCACTTCTATTGAAACCCAATTGGGGCTACAACTCTTGGTGGTTTAGTAACGGAATTACTTATATCATTAACGGCAGCCCTCGGAGTAAAACATGTACATGTAATTGAAGGAATACATTAGAAAGTAGAATGAT
>NW_018473380.1:0-808 GCF_002113885.1 Mizuhopecten yessoensis
TCTATAGAACAATCAGTTGCGTATATATAATAGTGTTGAGCATGTATGTAGTGAGTTTATTTTTCATACTTTATTTAATATTTACTTTCTGGACACAACCTCTCAGAGAATTATGACAGCGTTTTATACATCACCAAAGTAAAGTTCCACATTCGGTAAAGCCTAGCCCGACACCTGTCAGCTGTATATCACAAGTTCGGCAGACTCGGGTGTTGTAGTTCACTGCTTTATTCACTGAAATCGGTAACAAATCACATGGTTATGCCCAAGCAGAAATGAATTCTGGGTAATATCGACATCGTGACTAACAGAACGATTTCGTGAGTATTCCGTTGTGGTATAATGTCAATGCTATAGACTCAATGGCTTACGGAGGAGCCTGACCACGCGCTCTAGTTAGAACACATCCCCGGAGGAGCCTGACCACGCGCTCTAGTTAGAACATCCTCAGAGAAGCCTGACCACGCGCTCTAGTTAGAACACATCCCCGGAGGAGCCTGACCACGCGCTCTAGTTAGAACCCATCCCCGGAGGAGCCTGACCACGCGCTCTAGTTACATGTAGAACCCATCCCCGGAGGAGCCTGACCACGCGCTCTAATTAGAACACATCCCCGGAGGAGCCTTACCACGCGCTCTAATTAGAACACATCCCCGAAGGAGCCTGACCACGCGCTCTAGTTAGAACCCATCCCCTGCGTGCTGTCTCTCTGATCGGTTATCTGTCAGCTACATACAAAACTGCAGCATTCATAAACAAATGTAATTATGTTCTTGATGTCCTTTATCTGTTTACGATGACAAAGATG
>NW_018473381.1:0-808 GCF_002113885.1 Mizuhopecten yessoensis
CACGATAAATGACCACATATGGCATTGACATTTAAGGCAAATCATCAAATATCAAACGAAGTTAGTAAGTCCGTTCTGAAGCGAATAATCTCACGAACACATAAACGTCGATTTGATGTAACTACATGTCCAGCCTGCAGTGGATAAATCTGGACGTAATTCATTTTAGATGTCTTGGTATGGAAATATCAAACAATGGACTCGAATAAAAAGCGAAACTTTTCATTCTACCTCGGTAGTTACCGTTTAGTCTGCCACCATTATTCGCTTCGAGTTTTTAAGGAGCAAATTGAATATAATACATAAAAAGTATTTTTTCATCGATAAAATTTGCACAGAAAAATAAAAGGAAAGTATGGTATTTCTGATGTCACATTCCACGCGTTAATATAGCAACTCATATTTCAACAGGTTAAAATTCTGCTGATTTATATTATGTGTAGACTACGTGCTGAATTTTCGATGTTACGAACTTGGTAATCCCAGTGTTACTTATTTGTGTATTTAATGAAGTGGAAGTGATACACTTTTAGTGTTACTAATTTGTGTTGTGTAAGTGAATGCCTGGCATTGTTACTTATTTGTCAGTTGTGTGCTGTGTAAGTGAATGAACTTAAAATGTTACTAATTTTCTGTTGTGTGCTGTGTAAGTGAAAGTGTTGGCGATGTTACTAATTTGTCTTATGTATGTTCTGTACGCGATGAACTTTAAATGTTACTATTTTTTGTGTGTGATGTGTACTGTGTAAGTGATTATATAGCGATGTTACTAGTTTGTCTGTTGTGTGTTGTGTACTGTGTAAGTGAT
>NW_018473382.1:0-808 GCF_002113885.1 Mizuhopecten yessoensis
TTTTTACTATTATCGCGATTTTCTGCATATGTTTCGGATCCTGTAAGATATAATATGTTTTTTGCTCGGCATTTATTTCCCAAAGACTTTATGCTTCGACAAACTTTATTTTTAATAGGTATTTATTTACTATGTATTTTTTATATATTTTACTTTACTTGGATAAAACGTATTATTTTTGTAAATATAACAAACAAAAGAACGTTTTGACTATTTATCATTTTTCAGTTATTTACCGGAAACAATGACCAGACCACCATAGTTAAGGCTAGCGTTGTCCCAAGTATCACTGCAGTGTACCTCCGGATTATTCCAAGGAGTTGGAACAATCATATATCTCTCCGTTTTGACGTCAGTGGCTGTTACACCGTTAGGGAAACACGTAAACGTAAGACACTTCATGAATGTTTAACAAACATAAATAATAAAGATCTAATTTCCAGCTGCAAAATGTTGAAACATGGTTTTATTTACATATTTCATCGTTCAATCACCACAATTGTTTGTATACTTTGGAGTCGCTTACCCTTTGCTCGACTTCCTGTTGATCCAATTAAAGGCCTAAGAGCCACTGTTGGTTCTACATATGTAGTTTTTACTTTCAAGTGTTTTAGATATCATGACGGTGTTCACGAAGTATTTGCTGTCATTTGTTTGCATTGTGATTTGTTTTTGATGAATGGAACAACTAAGAACGTATCAGTTTTGGAAGATTTAAATCTGTATCGATATAGAAAGCTAGTGACAAAGTCATATTTAGAATCCATGTTGCTTATTGGAATTCAACAAAATGATTAACATTCTATGT
>NW_018473383.1:0-808 GCF_002113885.1 Mizuhopecten yessoensis
TATGTCCCGCCCTGGGACAGAACGCATTGCCTACTCCCTACTTTGGCGAACGTTTAAGACCAAGGCCAAAAGTGAGGTATTGCCAAACTAGGCACCGTTAAAACAAAAAAGGTTCTTCATGAAGTAGACAGAAAAAATAAGATTCCAAATGTTGAAATGGGGCAGCAGATATATTGTGGAATATTTGATCCTTTAGTAGAAGATACAGAAGGAAGCCCCAATGCTTTAGGGAGCTAGCTTTAGTCGCCTGTTACGACATATAGAAATGGGTATGATATCTAGCTTTGAATTTCCATTTTTTATTGTCACATTGTCTTATTGTCCCTTTGTCTTATGCATACTTAATCAACTTGTGTTTCATTTTTGATATGTACTGTGCGTACCATAAGTTCAATGATACAGATTCATCTATCCTGACATGGTGATATTTCTAGCTATTTTAAGTCTAATGATACATTCTGAATTGCTGGGGAATGGACAGTACACCGAATAAATGCCACATGGTGATATGTCAGAGATTAATGTACTTATCTCTTAAAATTACATTACTACATTGTCTAAAGATCCTCCGCCAATTGAGAACTTGACTTTCATTTGGGGCGTTGAGATGTCTTTTTTTATATTATGTGATACACTGTAGTTTGTTTAACCTTCCAAAACACTGTTGAAAAAAAAAACATTATTATATAACATTAGTTATTTGATCTTCAGAATGGGGTGTAATCTAGCTAGTAATCTACTTCTACGCAGATATATTTGTATAGTTAGTAATAGTAAAAGGGTACACTATATGTCCCTGGTACAAAGG
>NW_018473384.1:0-808 GCF_002113885.1 Mizuhopecten yessoensis
TTCCTACAGATGATATAGAACAAATTTGTTGATAATACCTATATTTATACAAAAGAATACAGTTTTTAAAAGAGTTATCATTATATTCCCTATTGCGGGCCATACCCTCTATTTATAAAACGTTTAGAACCCTTTGGCCAAATATGTTATAGAACAACTTTGATAAAACCATCCTATAGTTAAGAAAGTGACGATTTTTGAAAATGTACCTCTTTTTGCCCTATTTGGCCCGCCCATCTGCCCCATGGGGCCATACCTCCCGTTTCAGACCAAATTAAGTCAAAACCTTTTAGCCGGAAAGGACTGAGAGCGTTTTAAAGGAAAAGTTAGCGGACGACGGACGCTGTGCCAGGGTATTGCCTCACTTAACCGTTAGTACCAGGTGAGCTATATAAATGATAACATTTCTGTATCTGTTTATACGTACTTGGGTGTCCGAAAAATCCTTAATTAAAGGATCGTCAACAATATGTTCGGTTATATTTTTGTCGCAAAAGAATTCTACATCTCTGTAAGCGGCATCAAGAGAATTTTCAACTTCCCCGTATATGACGAGAGTGATGCTGGACACTGAAGATAGTTCGTCAGTCTTATATCGAAATGACATGTCCGGAGGCGCAAAACCTTGGGAGGTAAGCAAATCATATTAATTTGATTATTGATCATATATCTATTATACATGCTGATAAACCAGAGGCACAAAGTCTGTTATTTTTCGTTATCAAAATATTTTATTGATAGATTGAACAATCAAATGGAATGCATAAAAGGCAAGCCTATATAAATACGTCTTCTTTATAGGTAACAT
>NW_018473385.1:0-808 GCF_002113885.1 Mizuhopecten yessoensis
ATTTTTTTACCTATTTGGCCCCGCCCCTCAGGCCCCTGGGGGCATTGCCCCATAAATTTCATAACTTCAGTTCCCCATGTCCTAGTGATGTTCCATGTCGAATTTGGTCAAAATTGGCCCAGAAGTTTTGTAGAAGAAGATTAAAATGTAAAAAAGTTGACGGACAACGGACGATGGACGACAGACGCTGCGGTATGCCATAAGCTCATCACTTGGCACTTCGGGCCAGGTAAGCTAAAAATGCAACAGAGGGCTTTGTGTACACAAGACAATGAAGATAGACTACTATATATATAGTATGAAAGAACAGTCATGTGAATTGGCTTGAAGTCTTTGAAGAAGTACCCGATAAACCAGTTTTGCTGTTAACTTGAAAAGTCACAGATTAAATCATTAAACAGTATGGTTTTATAGTGATATTTACCTTCATCAGAAATCGCAGAACAGACGCGGGCCACCAGTGTCGTTAGCCTTCCAGTAGTGGCCAGTCCCTCCACACTGTCCTCGCTGACCTATAGCAACAATTACCAACACATATTTATTGAGGATCCCTGTCCCACCCACTGCAGGCAAAACACAGAAGAACTCCACTGTATTTTAATGTATATAGAGTAACCTCCCCCCCCTTTTTTTATACAAATGTAGTTCAAATGGGCCAGAAAACTTACACTGACCAGGTAGCTCTGCTCAAAATATAACAATCTGAAATCAATGGTATTACTTACCTGTGACAGGTAACTGATGTTGAAGTGGAACAGAACAGCTGTCTGTACCTATATATCTGTACAGGTATGACTTACCTGTGACA
>NW_018473386.1:0-808 GCF_002113885.1 Mizuhopecten yessoensis
ATGGCATAAGCTCACCATGGTCCTTCGGACCAGATGAGCTAAAAAAAAATATACAATAACCTGGACTTAAAATAATAGCAGCCGGATGCTGTAATTTGCATTGATCCTTGACTATGAATTCTGGTAGCTAATTATTTACAAGAAATTTTGTAGCCAGAGAAAATCTTTTTGTATGTACCATGTTAGAAACGATAGAACTCATTGGCTACAAGCATAACGACTTACTACATGTTACATGGAAATGAAAACTTACTCTTTCAGTTGGGTTAATACTCTTCCTAAAAAGTAAAATAGAAAACTGATATAATTACAAAATATGTGCTCCATCATATATGAATATTAACCAGACTACACAAAATCTATATTTAATTATAATACAAAATTTTCTCATTTAACAAATTAAATTCTACCAGATCATAAATGAATTATATTGAATTGCTCTGCAGACCAGACTCTTCTGGGTCAGCTCTGTGCTCGGCTTAATAAAGGTTATTACAGCCCGCACGATTTTTCGTATTTGTTGTTGTACGTACCCTGTGATCAACATATGCATCTCCTCTGCATGTTTCTCCCGTAACTTTTTATCTACTGTTGTGCTTTTTCGAACCCTTCAGAAAAGAAAACATATACTATAAACAAACTTTTATGTCATTATGATTACAATGAAGATACAGTTTAATGTGATGTCATCACTTACAAACTCTCTTGGCAATTTCATTATGAAAATTACTGAAGTTGAATAGTGCTAAACTTGAACACTAAAAGGCCAGCAAGGCTTCACTATGTGTCTGAACACTAACAGGCCAGC
>NW_018473387.1:0-809 GCF_002113885.1 Mizuhopecten yessoensis
AGCGTGAAGCAGGTTTTGTGGTATCTAGTGATGAGGAGGAGGAAGTGGAGGAGGAGGAGGTTGTACCGGTCTTCACAGATGGAGGTACAATGACCCAGTGTTTTTCAAAAGCTGTCAGGGATCCAGGTGGTCTTTAATTGTTTATAGGACTTGCACAGTGGCTCATGGTTATACCCCCTGCAATGAAGATAGGGGGGGAGGGTGTATACTGGAATCACTCTGTACGTCTGTCTGTCTGTAGACAAAAAATTGTACCTCCTACTTCTCTTAGGTGTACGCATGGGTTTGATGGTTGTTGGGTCAGAGGTCAAAGGTCATGAATTAACTACGTTACTGAAATGGCTAATATTCTCGAAAAACAGTAGGTATTTTGTTTACGCATACATTGGAGTAAATGTAGCATAGATGCAAGCTACATTATGACAACATTCCCAGGTCATTGAGTCAAAGGTCACAATAGTGGCGTTTGCCTTTTCTATCGGTCTGTCGGTACAAAAATCACTGTTTATATAATTAATGTTATAACCCTAAATTTATATTAAGTAGCATGACCACAAAATCTTTACATTACATTCACCGAATCCCGTTACCTTCTGCAGTAATGTGCGCCCATATATTGCACAGAGCAAGGTAAAAACAGATATACATGTAATACAATTGTCACAGTAGCATATTGATCATAATGAATATTTTTTCATTAACTATGATTATTTTCAGTGTAGATATTTCATTAGAATAGGCTTAACAGTAGACATTTTTCTGTGTTTCAGATAGTATTGGCACATGTACATCACGGATCCTAATGCATT
>NW_018473388.1:0-809 GCF_002113885.1 Mizuhopecten yessoensis
CCAATGTGTGACCTTAAGGTGCCAATACCTGTCCTCATTGTACCACGGCGTAACCTTGTGGTACCAATGTCTGACCTTATTGTACCAATATGTGACCTTATGGTGTCCCTGCCTGACCTCATTGTACCAATGTGTGACCTTATGGTGCCAATGCCTGACCTCCTTGTACCACGGTGTGACCTTATGGTGACAATGGCTGACCTCATTGTACAACGGTGTGACCTTACAATTTCCATTCCTTACCGCATTGTACCAATTTGTGACCATATCGGTGCCAATGCCTGACCTCATTGTACCACGGTGTGAACTTACAATTTCCATTCCTGACCTCATTGTACCAATTTGTGACCTTTCCATGTCTGACCTCATTGTACCACGGTGTGACCTTATGGTGACAATGGCTGACCTCATTGTACCACGGTGTGACCTTACAATTTCCATTCCTGACCTCATTGTACCAATTTGTGACCATATCGGTGCCAATGCCTGATCTCATTGTACCACGGTGTGACCTTATGGTGACAGTGCCTGACGTCATTGTACCACGGTGTGACCTTATGGTGCCCATACCTGACCTCATTGTACCAATGTGTGACCTTATGGTGTACATGCCTGATCTCATTGTACCAATGTGTGACCTTATGGTGCCCATGTCTGACCTCATTGTACCAATGTGTGACCTTATGGTGTACATGCCTGATCTCATTGTACCAATGTGTGACCTTATGGTGCCAACGCTTGACCTCATTGTACCAATGTGTGACCTTATGGTTTCAATGCCTGATCTCGTTGTATTTATGTGTGACATT
>NW_018473389.1:0-809 GCF_002113885.1 Mizuhopecten yessoensis
CATCAATGACCTTGTACAACACATCAATGACCTTGTACAACACATTATTAACCTTGTACAACACATCAATAACCTTGTACAACACATCATTGACCTTGAACAACACATAAATAGTATTGTACAGCACATCATTGACCATGTACAACACATCAATAATCGTGTAAAACAAAACAGATCAATGACCTTGTACAACACATCATTGACCTTGTACAACACATAAATAAGCTTGTGCAGCACACCAATGAACTTGTACAACACATCAATGACATTGTACAACACATCAATGACCTTGTACAACACATCATTGACCTTGTACAACACAAAAATAATATTGTACAACACATCCATAACCTTGTACAACACATCAAAGACCTTGTACAACACATCAATGACCATGTACAGAACATCATTGACCATGTACAACACATCAATAACCTTGTAAAACACATCAATGACCTTGTACAACACATCAATGACCTTGTACAACACATAAATAAGCTTGTGCAGCACACCTATGAACTTGTACAACACATCAATGACATTGTACAACACATCAATAATGTTGTACAACACATCTATAACGTTGTAAAACACATCAATGATCTTGAACTGCACATCAATGACATTGTACAACACATCAATGAATTTGAACAACACATCGTTAACCTTGTACAGTACATCAGTGATCTTGTTCAGCACATCAATAATCTTGAACAGCACATCAATGACCTTGTACAGCATATCAATCACCTGAAACAACACATCAACAACATTGTATATCACACCAATGACCTTGTACAACACATCAA
>NW_018473390.1:0-809 GCF_002113885.1 Mizuhopecten yessoensis
TGCCTCTGTGCACATGTCTACTTTTGTTTTGTCTGTCTTTATTTTCCCAGTAATTATCTGTCTGTCTCTATTTCTTTCTTTCAATAAAGCCACAACACATGACTAATGTAATTAGTTTTTATTCCAATATTTTTGAAATGACATCTAGGATAGATTGATAACATATGCGCTAATACATATATACTATCATACTAAGGTAGTTGCTTGTGTATAATATATTGAATGATAGTGTGAGAACTATTCATATACATTTTTTTTAAATGTACATCATGTATAGAGATGAATATTTTGTACAGAACTGGTGTATATGAAATGTTAATTTATGAATTTTTCTATACAGATGTATGGTGTATATGAAATGTTTAATAAGATTGTTTCTATACAAATGCAGCGAGTGTATGAACTGTTTGATATGAATGTTTCTATACAGATGTATGGCATGTATGAAATATTTAAGACAAATTTTCCATACTGTTGTATGAATGTTTCTGCACAAATGTATGGTGTGTATGAAATGTTTAATATGAATGTTACATACAGTTGTATGGTGTGTATGAAATGTCTGATATGAATGTTTCTATAAGGATGTATGGTGTTTATTAAATGTTAAATAAGAATGTTTCTATACATATGTATGGTGTGTATGAAATGTTTGATATGAATGTTTCTTTACAGATGTATGGCATGTATGAAATATTTAAGATAAATGTTCCATACTGTTGTATGAATGTTACATACAGTTGTATGGTGTGAATGAAATGTTCACTGTTCTTTACAGGTGTATGAAATATTTGATATGCATGATCTAT
>NW_018473391.1:0-438 GCF_002113885.1 Mizuhopecten yessoensis
ACGCTGTGTGTCTTACAGTATACAGAGGTAACGCTGTGTGTCTCAGTGTACAAAGGTAGCGCTGTGTGTCTAACAGTATACAGAGGTAACGCTGTGTGTCTCACAGTATACAGAGGTAACGATGTGTGTCTCATAGTATACAGAGGTAACGCAGTGTGTCTCACAGTGTACAGAGGTAACGCTTTGTGTCTTACAGTATACAGAGGTAACGATGTGTATCTCACAGTATACAGAGGTAACGCAGTGTGTCTCACAGTATACAGAGGTAACGATGTGTGTCTCATAGTATACAGAGGTAACGCTGTGTGTCTTACAGTGTACAGAGGTAACGCTGTGTGTCTTACAGTGTACAGAGGTAACGATGTGTGTCTCATAGTATACAGAGGTAACGCTGTGTGTCTTACAGTGTACAGAGGTAACGCTGTGTGTCTTACAGTG
>NW_018473391.1:474-809 GCF_002113885.1 Mizuhopecten yessoensis
TACAGAGGTAACGCTGTGTGTCTTACAGTGTACAGAGGTAACGATGTGTGTCTTACAGTGTACAGAGGTAACGATGTGTGTCTTACAGTGTACAGTGGTAACGCTGTGTGTCTTACAGTGTACAGAGGTAACGCTGTGTGTCTTACAGTGTACAGAGGTAACGCTGTGTTTCTTACAGTGTACAGAGGTAACGATGTGTGTCTCATAGTATACAGAGGTAACGCAGTGTGTCTCACAGTGTACAGAGGTAACGCTGTGTGTTTTACAGTATACAGAGATAACGATGTGTATCTCACAGTATACAGAGGTACCACTGTGTATCTTACAGTGTACAG
>NW_018473392.1:0-809 GCF_002113885.1 Mizuhopecten yessoensis
ATTATGAAATTTCAGGGGTGAATGAGTTTAAGAATAAGAAACTTTGGGGCCATAACATTCTGTCAGAGTGACAGAGGTCACTGTTGTTATAATAATGCCATTTTGTCACTGTGGTGTTCATTTATGTGCTGAGTAGGTCACTATTGATGACAGCATAATATCATAATTTACTGCCAGTATCCATGACATTGCATGGAAATGCATACATCGTATCTTGTATATGTATTCTTTGGTGTGCTGTGCAGTGAGTGTAAGCTGCAAACAATGTGAAATAATAAAAAAATAATTGAATAAAAAATGTCAGTGTTTCTTTTCCGTCAAAAACTACATCATACGACATTTCAATATTGTTATACTTAATGTTGGAAAGTGGTCGCGGGGGGGCCAAATGTTGTCCAGCTTGACCAGAATATTATTCACTTAGCCTAACCCTGGGAGAAACTGGTATTCCTCTATGCACCCCGATGTCTTGAGGTCAACAATCTCGCTGAAAGATGCTAAAGTCACCCAACAAATAGTTAACGGCATGCCTTTCAAATTTGTCATGACATTATTCCAGGAGTGCAGTGAATGAAAGTGATGCAACACTTGGAATTTCCGAGGATGTTCATAACATCGACATTGTATTGTTTACTGTACTACAGTGACACATGTCTTACATCCAAAACCTACTGTTCAAGGCCTAATTAGCGAGAATTTTAGACAAATTTTCAAAAATACGATTCTGAGAAATATCTTACAATTTATAAATATTTCTTATTTCTATTATTAGCTCACTTGGCACAAAGTGCCAAGTGAGCTTATGCCGT
>NW_018473393.1:0-809 GCF_002113885.1 Mizuhopecten yessoensis
CATTGAACAGTTACAGAATTGTTTTATTGAGAGGTTGTTCACCTTATCCATTGAAGAGTTACAGAATTGCTTTTCAAAGTATGTTAATATTATATTTGAATTAAGGTATAGAATTGGTTCTCAAATGTATCTTCCTCTTGAATGTAACTTTAGTCAACCTACAGGTTTTGAAAGGTTTTTGACTTTCCTCTGGAATTTAATTTTGTTATGTAATTAGTTTTGGAATGTTGTTCACAAATTCCTGTTAAAAATACCTGTGTTATAGGCTGGAATTCACGGTAAGAGGTTTTTCCCTTTCTTGTGGAATACATATTTGTGATAAAATTTGGTTTCTATGCTACAGAATTTACAGAATTCAAAGTCAGATTTGATAATGGAAAGGCTCTGTTAATTTGCATAACGTGGTATCATTTACGAAATCTTTTGACATCAGAATCTTTTACAATTTTTGTTACTTTACTTTCTGTCACAAAATCAATATTTTTCCTGTTGTTTCTGGTAAACCTGATAAATTTCAGACAGCCTTGAAACCTAAATAAATTGTTTTCAACCATAAAAATAGGAGTCACGGATTTTAATAAGAAGCAACTATATCCTGGAAGCCTAAATCGAAATGTTCCGTACCATGAAATTTGCAAAATTTCTTACATCACCTCATTTCTGATTACTGTATTATAGGTAATACAATTTCAGACCTACACTCAAATCAGGTAGTAAATTTTACACATTACAATTTGCAAATAGCAAATTCAAAATCATAAGCTACAACACCATTCATGGTCACATGACCAAAGTAAATTCAATTGCTC
>NW_018473394.1:0-809 GCF_002113885.1 Mizuhopecten yessoensis
AATTCCTGTAACATCCTGTTATTATACCTGTAACTTCCTGTTATATTGGAACCATATACAGTGACTCAATTATCAGCAATTTTCTGAAAAAAAAGCTGAATAATACTTCGCTAATACTTTATTTAATTATTAGTCTGTTAAATACTGTACATGTTTATCTTCAAATCAACAGTGTTACATGTATATAGTAAATCTTATAACAGGTGTTGTCTCTTCTGTAATAACAGCAGATGAAAGTAATCATGTATGTTCACAGTGAAAAAGAAAGAAAAGTAAGCAATGTAATATTACCATGCTCTAGATAATGTAGGAGGTTGCCAACAGCCTGTCTCTCACTCTCCAGTAAAATCATTTCATAGCTATCATCGACCAGGCCGCCAGTCTGTTGTGGTAACGGGATACATCCACAGGAAAGACAGCAGAGACAATACTCTAACAGGCTTCGTAATAGCTGGATCAACTCCTCCAGGACATCGGTTTTGTCTGTGGATACTGATCGTTCTATCTTTATCTCAAACTGTTGGTCCATCGAGCCTAATGACTGAAATATAATAAAAAAATCTTTGTATAACATTCCAATCCGAGTATAATTTTCACAAAGCTGTCAAACCTCCCTCATTAGGAGGGAAACTCCCTCATTTTTACCAAAATTTACCTATCTCCCTAGAAACTCCCTCAATCAAGTCCAAATTATCACAAACTCAAAAGCTATATCCTTTGGTCAGATAATCTCCTAGTTATATTACTGCAGGGTGGGTGTAATAATCACAACAGGTGTGTCTGAATCAAATGAATGCTTTTTGGAGTTA
>NW_018473395.1:0-809 GCF_002113885.1 Mizuhopecten yessoensis
TCTTTCAATTGATGATTTGATTTATCGGTTGATATTTTAAATCTTCATCTAATTCGAACTCTTACTGTTTAACTTTCCTTGCGTTCGCTACATTCGGTTGGATGTCAACAGTTCTCTGTGTGAACGAAATATTTTCTACTATGCAACCGCAAATACTATTTTTATATATTTCAAAGTCTTAAAATTACGTTCCTCTTTCTTTATAGGTTATCGTTGAAAAATGAATGTAATCAAAATCATTACTGCAACTACAAAGCAAGTTGTGATTTTTGGTAATTACAGCTTTTGATTCTAGACCATGTGACAAATGCCTCTCGGCTTCTTAACGATTTTTGCATACTTTGGATGCTTAACTTTCTCTGGAGTGCTGCTATGTCAATGTTGTTTCATTGACGACGCTTTTATAAATGTAGCTATCACACTAAATGTCTAATCAAAAATACACTGACGATAACCAGAACCTTGTTAACGTTAACACATACATCTGAAAGGGATATTTACTGCATCTTCAGTTATACATGCTTCATTGCATGCAAGTCACGACATACCCAATACCGTTTAATTAGTATATTTACTTTTTTAAATGTAGTCATTCCCCCATATGCAATAAAACACTGCCAAATGTAAATGCTACGTTTCAAGATAGATGAATCTTTTTCAGCTATTTAACCATGAGTCTAAGTCTCTTTTTTTTCTGTTGAAAATTATAAATATATATATCCACAGAGACATGGGCCGTGCCCAAAGCCGTCCTAACACCAAGCCACCCTTCCGAGGATCTGATCAATGGCGCCCTAGCACCAAGACAC
>NW_018473396.1:0-809 GCF_002113885.1 Mizuhopecten yessoensis
ATAAAGTTTATATCTATGTAAACCCGCAAGATTTGACGTGTTTGACGTATTCAATACATCGGTTGACGTAATAAAATCAAACAGTAAGATAATCAGTTAAAGGTCAATCAGATGAATTCTATTGCGATACATACATTTTGTCGACATAGTAACTTGTTACTCGATGACAGAAATATGGCTGCATCATGAGATAGGTGATTGATTTTTACGCACTAAATGAACACAAAGTCAATCGACCTTTTGCTGTATTTTACAAACCTTAAGAAATATTTTCTTTAATATGTGAAATAGCAAATTAAAGTTTCCGAATAAATTTTGATCAAACCAGGGGAGACAACTCTGGTGCAAGCAATTAAACAATATTTAATTAAGATTTTGTTTAGAAAAGATTAAAAGGGTTCCTTGAAACAAATAAGTGTTGTTCAGAAAATCAGAAAATGAGATAAAGAAGTTCTGAGATTTTTTAGAAGGCGGTCTAGATCTACATATGATGTAGAAAGACTTGTACACCTGTATCAATGGTTATATAAACAGTTTCGGATAAAGATTTTGTTTTACAAGGTACGGATCGGTAACTCGTACTCCGATACACAATACAGAGAACGGTACTCGCAAATTCTCAGTTAACAGCCAAACACTTTTTTAATATCTGTGCTAGTGACAAATCATACAATCTAGTACATAACAGCCGCTGATGACATCAATGACGCCGTTGGTGACGCGAGTAAGCTGCAGGGAACACGTCCTGCAATCATCGCTCCCCTTCCCCTCCGGGAAGACGTCTTGCAATCATCGATCCCCTCCCCCTC
>NW_018473397.1:0-809 GCF_002113885.1 Mizuhopecten yessoensis
TGTGCCTTCAATTTTGCTATGACATATTCCAGGGGTGCAGAGAGAAAAAGTGAGCATAACCCCTGGATGTTGAGAATGCACTTCAATAAAAGGACCTTCATCGGGCATTGTTAGTGTATAGGTTTTGCAGAATATTTTCAAACAAAATGCCCTGCAAAATTAGGAAACCCCTTATGTGTTTGAAAGCTCTTGGGACACTGACAACCGGTGCTAGTATTGCGTACAACAAAATTTAAACCCAGCAAATATATTTCAAATACAAAATTGTGTAAGTTTGACCAAGAGATACGACAGTAAGGTAGAGTTAATTTCATACTAGACCAAACAGTTCCAATTAACAATACAGGTTTACTTCGATACTGCAAACAATTTGCTCTCCACACTTTCCCTACTTTCCATCATTTTCAAGTAACTACTTAGTCCTTTTATATTCATTTCCAAGGACTGATTTAACATTTTATATATATATATATATAATATTATCAGTTACCGAGAAACTTTCAGTGAGTCAAATATTTGCCCTGCAATGGTAAAATCCCTATTTTCCCACTTTAACTTTACATTTAACATGTAATTATCATGTTATGATGTGTGCTAATATTTGGTGTCAATACTAATTTGTCTTCCTTACAGAAGATGTACAGGCGAAGGGAGAAACAGGAAGGGAGTCAAGTGGTAAGACGCCGGGTTCGTGACCAAAGGGTTGCAGGTTTGAGTCACGTCACAGTGTTGAATCTTTGAGGAAGATACTTTACTGTGCTTGTTAGTTCCAGTCTACTCAGCTGTAAATGAGTATGTGGTTGGGCAGT
>NW_018473398.1:0-810 GCF_002113885.1 Mizuhopecten yessoensis
GAACGACGACAGTGTGTTGCTATCGGATCAACCACCTCACATGACTTAATACTAGATTGCAGGGTTCCTCAAGGGTCGGTGTTAGGACCACGAAAATATTGCCTGAACTCCAATCCGATCGGAGAGATTTGTCGTCGCCACAGCCTTCGCTATCATTGATATGGTGATGACACACAAATTCACATGGTCATCAAACCACAGGACAGTTGGGGTACACTTACAGAAAATCTGAAATCTTGTCTGACAGATATCAGTACCTGGATGGGGAAAAGACGGAACTAACTCCCCAAACAATGACTCCCCAGCTCAAGGTCGGTGCCAGAACTATTGAGACTGTCCCAGCTGTTAAAAACCTAGGGGTATACTTTGATAGTTCACTGAACATGGAGAAACAAGTGAACGCTATTGCCAAATCCTGTTACTACCAGATCAGGAACATCGGCTGTATTCGGCAGTTTATAACTTCAGGTGCATGCAGTATTTTGGTGCATTCATTTGTTACCTCTCGGTTGGATTATGGTAACGCCCTGCTCTGTGGTATATCTGACAAACTAACAAATCGTCTGCAGCTGGTTACTCGTACTCGAAAGAGAGAGCACATCACACTTGTGTTATATTCATTGCACTGGTTACCTGTACGATACAAGTCGCAGTACAGCATTTTGGTGTTCATATGCAAGGCACTGAATGGAACAGCTCCCCGGTATCAACAGGAGCTTGTTACTATGGATCAGCCGTCACGATCACTTCGGTCGGAGTCAGAACCATTGTTGTGTGTCGCAATATCTCGTACTGTGACCTATGGAAACC
>NW_018473399.1:0-810 GCF_002113885.1 Mizuhopecten yessoensis
TACCGCCTTCTGCTTCTGTCAAACGAAAACCACTTGCTGCTTCAGTCAGAGGTGAACCACTCACTACTTCGGCACCATGCGAATCAAAAGAAATATTCTCTTTTCTATTGTTTAATAATTTCATGACGGTGGTTTCGTCGTTTTCCTCTGGCGATTCAAAATATTTATTATCAATTTCAAATGTTTTTTTGACGAAAGTTTCATGTTCTTTTTCGCTTTCTGCAATTTTCATGACACACGTTTCTTCATTTTGGTTGTTTTCCATACTCTGCAAATCGTAAACAAAGAAGTATTATTCAATTTGGATATATTAATAAATCTGATAATATTTACACACTACACTAACGGCTGAATTTCTTGGTTTTTTTTTTAAAATTGTTTGCATGTATACTCAATCGACAAAGAATCGTAAAGGTTTTACGTCAGAATGAACATCTTCACGTCACAACTGAATTGGTCGTCATTTGAAGTAAGTTAACAACTGATCTGGTCTGCTCTTAAGTTAGTAGAAACGTCCTATGTGGTCTACATTGTACTTATACTCAACACTGCACTGCCGTTTTTCCTATACTGTATACAATAACCTCCCCGTAACTTCCGTTTCACTTGGACTAGTACACTTCCGCTGACCAGATAGCTCAATCAGTTACAGCGATAGTATACCAATCTGAAGTTCAGAGTTCGAATCCTGGTCTAGTCCCTACGAGCTTTTTACACACAGAACAATCTTGTTGATTGTATTTTTATCTTAACTGTTTTCCATACAAGTCTTGCAAGATATAGTTTCTTTACAGAAATTATGTATCAAAG
>NW_018473400.1:0-511 GCF_002113885.1 Mizuhopecten yessoensis
AGTGTTGTTCATGACCAACCTCACTGTAGTCTAGACACAGAGATGTTCAGTGTTGTTCATGACCAACCTAACTGTAGTCTTGACACAGAGATGGTTAGTGTTGTTCATGACCAACCTAACTGTAGTCTAGACACAGAGATGGTAAGTGTTGTTCATGACAACCTCACTGTAGTCTTGACACAGAGATGGTAAGTGTTGTTCATGACCAACTTCACTGTAGTCTAGACACAGAGATGGTAAGTGTTGGTCATGACAACCTCACTGTAGTCTTGACACAGAGATGGTAAGTGTTGTTCATGACCAACCTAACTGTAGTCTAGACACAGAGATGGTAAGTGTTGTTCATGACCAACCTCACTGTAGTCTAGACACAGAGATGGTAAGTGTTGTTCATGACAACCTCACTGTAGTCTTGACACAGAGATGGTAAATGTTGTTCATGACCAACTTCACTGTAGTCTAGACACAGAGATGGTAAGTGTTGTTCATGACCAACCTCACTGTAGTCTAG
>NW_018473400.1:578-810 GCF_002113885.1 Mizuhopecten yessoensis
GTAAGTGTTGTTCATGACCAACCTCACTGTAGTCTAGACACAGAGATGGTAAGTGTTGTTCATGACCAACCTCACTGTAGTCTAGGCATGTAGATTGTAAGTGTTGTTCATGACCAACCTCACTGTAGTCTAGACACAGAGATGGCAAGTGTTGTTCATGACCAACTTCACTGTAGTCTAGACACAGAGATTGTAAGTGTTGTTCATGACCAACCTCACTGTAGTCTAGACA
>NW_018473401.1:0-810 GCF_002113885.1 Mizuhopecten yessoensis
GATATACTGTCTACTGTCTCAACAGATTTACTGTCTACTCTCTCTTCATATTTACTGTCTACTCTCTCTATATATTTATTGTCTACCCTCTCTAGAGATATTCTGTCTACCCTCTCTACATATTTATTGTCTACCCTCTCTAGATAAATTCTGTCTACTCTATCTACATATTTATTGTCTACCCTCTCTAGAGATATTCTGTCTTCTTTCTCTACATATTTATTGTCTACCCTCTCTACAGATATACTGTCTACCCTCTCTACAGATTTACTGTCTACCCTCATTACCTATTTACTGTCTGCTCTCGCTACATATTTACTGTCTACTCTCTCTACATATCTATTGTCTACCCTCTCTACAGATATACTGTGTACTCTCTCTACATATTTATTGTCTACCCTTTCTACAGATATACTGTCTACCCTCACTATATATTTACTGTCTACTCTCACTACAGATTTACTGTCTACTCTCTCTACATATTTACTGTCTACTCTCTCTACATATAATTTGTCCACTCTCTCTACATATTTACTGTCTACTATATTTACAGATTTACTGTCTACTCTCTCTACTTATGTACTGTCTACTCTCTCTACAGATTTACTGTCTACTCTCACTACATATTTAATGTCTATTCTCTCTACAGATTTACTGTTTACCCTCTCTACATATATTCTGTCTTCTCTCTCTGCATATTTACTGTATTCTCTTTCTACAGATTTACTGTCTACTCTATCTACATATTTACTGTGTACCCTCTTCACATATTTACTGTCTACTTTCGCTACAGATTTACTATTAACCCTC
>NW_018473402.1:0-810 GCF_002113885.1 Mizuhopecten yessoensis
TCACAGACCCTATTGGTATACTTGATTATCACAGAACCTATTGATCTACCTGATTATCACAGGACCTATTGACATACTTGATTATCACAGAACCTATTGACATGCTTGATTATCACAGAACCTATTGACATACTTGATCGTCACAGAACCTATTGACATACTTGATCGTCACAGAACCTATTGTCATACTTGATTATCACAGAACCTATTGACATACTGGATTATCACAGACCTATTGACATACTGGATTATCACAGACCTATTGACATACTTGATTATCACAGACCTATTGACATACTGAATTATCACAGACCTATTGACATACTTGATTATCACAGACCTATTGACATACTGGATTATCACAGACCTATTGACATACTGGATTATCACAGACCAGTTGACATACTTGATTATCACAGACCTATTGACATACTGGATTATCACAGACCTATTGATATACTTGATTATCACAGACGTATTGACATACTTGATTATCACAGACCTATTGATATACTTGATTATCACTGACCTATTGACATACTTGATTATCACAGAACCTATTGACATACTTGATTATCACAGAACCAATTGGTATCCTTGATTATCACAGAACCTATTGATATAATTGATTATCACAGAACCTATTGACATACTTGATTATCACAGAACCTATTAACATATTTGATTATCACAGAACCTATTGATATCCTTGATTATCACAGAACCTATTGATATACTTGATTATCACAGAATCTATTAACATATTTGATTATCACAGAACCTATTGATATACTTGATTATTACAGAACC
>NW_018473403.1:0-810 GCF_002113885.1 Mizuhopecten yessoensis
CATCTGTTCAGTTATCTGTCTATCTGAAGTTTCTTTCAACTTGCTTTTTCAATAACTGAACATTGTGCTGGTCTAAATAGATTCTACAAGGCATTGTTTATCCCCAACCCATCCCCACCACCAGCCAAAAACACTTGTATCTATTGTGAAACAAGGAAACTGTATAATTACTGTATACCTGGAATTATTTGCTACCGTTTAATTTTTGCCCTTCGCAACAATGTCAAATTTATATTTATTACTTTGTCTTGAGATATCAATGCGTAAATTGTGTTTATATATCATTGTACCTTTCTCTTACAGTACGATGTTGGGTTCCAAGACTGGACGCATCCGAAGCATTAGTGCCTTTTCCTGAAGGTATGAGAATTTCTTTATTGTGCTGAGTTAATTAAGATGGAAAGATCAACTTTTTCATTGAAAGATGTGTTTTCGCTGACAAAAAGCATCATGGTTTCAGTTCCACTATCAAATAAACTCTGAAATTTCAATGCCAAATAAATTTACAATGCCATCTGGTCATAAAGATCCCACTACCACCATTGTCTATTAATTGTGTTAACTAAATTCATTAACATAAGAACCTTCATTTGTTTTCAAATCATTACTGGTAATTGCAGATAATTAATGATTGACTATATTTTAAGGAATACGAGTCACATTATTACGTCATTTTCCCTTTCAAATTTTGTACAGTAATGCTAGAAGCAGTAATGTTTAATGTTCAGCATATATTACGGGGTTTTCTGTTGTTTTCCACCTTTTGCGTTTTGGCATATCTGTTTACGCGATAACTCCTGCCAAAACACT
>NW_018473404.1:0-810 GCF_002113885.1 Mizuhopecten yessoensis
CAATTCTATTTCATAATGGATAACAGATAATTAGCATTTAGTAGATAGGTAAACGGGATCACAAAAATTGAAATGTTTTAATATCCTTGACCTTAGCCTTGACAGTGACGACCTTGACATTTGAAAAGTAAAAGTAGCGGTTTTTATGGTGTGCTTCAAAATAATTCTGCGACCTTGATCTTGAAAGTTCTAACCATGAAATTTTGTTTGTGCATGTAATGTGACGCATTCTATTTTATTGTGTTAAATAAAAATAAACGTTTAGTAGATAGGTCAAAGGGATCCCAAAAGTGTTTCATATCCTTGACCTTCACCTTGAAATTGACGACCTTGACATGTTGAAAGTAAATGTAGCTTCTTTGCAGGAGTGTATGTTCGTTTATGAGAAAGATCAACTTAATTCAAAAGTTTAACTTTTCCTGGCCGAGACCTTCTAAATTGTGGAATATTTCCAATATGAGAAAAACCAGTTTAACCAATATTACAATTGTTTAGTCATGTTGATGTCATATTTTAGATAGTATTGACTTCTAATGAGTAGCGCATTTTTTGTCAGGCTGTATTACCCCTCGAGACCATGATTTAAATAAATACATATACACCCTCCTTGATCCCTGTAATTGATAAGAATAATCTCCCCTAGATTTTCATGAAACACTCAACATGTTATGTAAATTAGCATAAAATAATTCCAGATTATTTGGTTTAAATTAAACACAGGTAATAATCACGTTTGAGAACATGTTTATTTGTAATTAGGATAAAGCATATCTCATTTGTCATTTTGTTGATACCGGTAAGATCTGGAAA
>NW_018473405.1:0-810 GCF_002113885.1 Mizuhopecten yessoensis
TCTATTCAATGCGATATAAAACTAATATAAACACGTAATACAATACGGAATCCTGACAGCTTAATCATCTCTTACAAACATATACAACACACGTAGTATTAACAANTACGTATTATTAACAAGAGAGGGTCTTACTTAATTATACTTCGATATAATCATAATACGGCATTGTTATTCGCAAACGTAGCCGTAAAAATCTCTTCCAATATGTCATCGACATAACGGTGTCAACATTGTCGCTAAGGCAATGAGACGGATATTTTAATGCACTAGTATAAACAAGCAATGGTGCATTCATATGACAAAACATTTAAATTGACTTTTAAAACCAGTTTAAGGAATAATACAGAAATGAACATATAATCGTAGATACGACGAAAAGGAAAGTTATACGAGAGAGTGATCTATAGAAAGTTAGGCTGTAAGCTACAGAAAACTTCGTTTTTACATGTTGTATTTAAAAATTAAAATTTGTCTAGTATGGCTTTTATCAAATTTACTTTTAAAACCAGTTAAGGGTTCACAGACAAGTTTTACCCCTTTTTGCCATGTTTTGCACATCTCTTTTTTGACTAAAATATGCTTTATTAACAATGCATGAAATACTCATTTAAATAAAGATCGATCTTGCTCCTAGGCGATTTAAACGTTCGATATGTTATTATCAAACGTAGTCGTAGGGTCTCCTCCAATATGTCGTTTTTACATTACGAAATATTTTATAAAACCAATCAGATTTGATTGGAATTGGGCAACAGGCAAAGTCTATACAAGCCCTCTCAGATATGTCATAAAACATAACGGTGTAAA
>NW_018473406.1:0-810 GCF_002113885.1 Mizuhopecten yessoensis
GCGTAGGCCATGTACTGACTGCTCATTTTGTGATAACGCTGATCATAAGTATGGAAAACCTGTGTTAAAGCAATATATGAGATGTGATGCAGTACGGAAGCCAGTACGCAGACCCACAACATGGATTTGTGGAATCTCACTGGCTGAGATGATACGCGCACAAAGACACGATAAAGACATCGGCTCCATCATTAGATACCTCTCAGGACCGGCCAAAGTGGGAAGATGTATCAACGGAGAGCACCGCAGTGAAAACACTCTGGTCCCAATGGACGAGACTTGAACTTAGAGATGGAATGTTGCACCGTAGGTGGGAAGATGACACAGGTAAGCGTGTGTCATGGCAGCTGATCGTGCCGTCAGAGTACCGTGAAGATGTGCTGACAAATTTGCACAATGCGGTTACAGCTGGCCATCTTGGTGTAAACAAGACTCTGTCTAGAGTGAAAGAAAGGTTCTATTGGCCAGGGATAAGCAGTAGTGTTAAGCAGAGGTGTCGATGTTGTGAGCAATGTTCAGCAAGGAAACGACCATACAAAACACCAAGGGCCCCTATGAAAATTTATAATGTTGGCGCACCAATGGAGCGCGTAGCTTTGGACATTATGGGACCACTACCTGTGTCTGACCGAGGAAACAAATATGTCTTGGTCATTGGCGACTATTTCACAAAATGGATTGAGGCTTACCCTATCCCGGACCAAGAGGCGGAAACTGTTGCTACAGCATTAGTGGAACAGTTTATCTGCCGGTTTGGTGTTCCTGTGCTGATACATTCCGACCAAGGCCGCAATTTTGAATCAATCTTAT
>NW_018473407.1:0-810 GCF_002113885.1 Mizuhopecten yessoensis
GATACCAACGAGATTCTTCAATTTACATTTAGAGTCACCATGCAGAGACGTAAATCATGTAATATATACGTCTCTGGAGCCACATAGACGAGCTTCGTACCTTTGGCGTGTTTGGCGTGAGGACTCCAACACAGAGGACGTCATTTACAAAAGCCCCCCCTCCCAATCCCTTTCAAAATCCCGATGTCAGAGACATAACTGCTGTACCAGTGTAGGTACTACGAATAAATTGTTTTTATACCCCTCTGCTTTAACCGCCCGATGTTTATTTTTTAACTACAAACAAAGAAACAGTACTGATCAGGGACGTATACGTCTCTAGTCAGATTAATCCGAGTTTCCTCTGGCGCTAACATTTTGACATATAGATGTCTGTCCCGTGAGTCTGATGTTAAGGCCAGTGGAAACTCGAGCAGACAAAAAACGATAGCTGAATCATTTACGTAATATAAGATCCAGTACAGGCGATGTACGGCGTGGGGTCTGGCTTTACTGAAACGAAGATGCCCAGGGGCGAAAATTGAAGCACATGTACCGATGGGGGATGGTGCACCCCCGCTGAGTTAATTGGCTACCCCTGATAGCGGTCATGGTCATCCTAACTAACACACCGATCTTTTCTGTTACATATCCAGGTAAATGACTCGACACGGTAGCATTTGCATTGTGATTTTTATGAAAATTAACATAAAAAGTTACAAGCATTTTGTCAACTTAAAACAGAGATTATGATTTTAAAGTAAAATAAAATCGTCGAATAGAGATATAAAAGAAGTTAAAGAATATGAAAAATTTAAATATATTCAGTGT
>NW_018473408.1:0-810 GCF_002113885.1 Mizuhopecten yessoensis
CTGTGGTGGTGATCAGGGTATCCTCAGCCTCTATATTGTCTGTGGTAGTGATCAGGGTATACTCAACCCCTATACTTTCTGTGGTGGTGATCAGGGTATCCTCAACCCCTATTCTGTCTGTGGTGGTGATCAGGGTATCCTCAACTCCTATACTTTCTGTGGTGGTAATCAGGGTATCCTCAACCCCTATACTGTCTGTGGTGGTGATCAGGGTATCCTAAACCCCTATACTATCTGTGGTGGTGATCAGGGTATCCTCAACCCCTATACTTTCTGTGGTGGTGATCAGAGTATCATCAACCCCTTTATTCCCCTATCATGTCTGTGGTGGTGATCAGGGTATCCTTAACCCCTATATTGTATGTGGTGGTGATCAAGGTATCCTCAACCCCTATACTTTCTGTGGTGGTAATCAGGGTATCCTCAACCCCTATACTGTCTGTGGTGGTGATCAGGGTATCCCCAACCCCTATATATACTGTCTGTGGTGGTGATCAGGGTATCCTCAACTCCTATATTGTCTGTGGTGGTGATCAGGGTATCCTCAACTTCTATATTGTCTGTGGTGGTGATCAGGGTATACTCAACTCCTATATTGTTTGTGGTAGTGATCAGGGTATCCTCAACCCCTATATTGTCTGTGGTGGTGATCAGGGTATCCTCCCCCCCTATCATGTCTGTGGTGGTGATCAGGGTATCCTTAACCCCTATATTGTATGTGGTGGTGATCAAGGTATCCTCAACCCCTATACTTTCTGTGGTGGCGATCAGGGTATTCTAAACCCCTATACTTTCTGTGGTGGTGATCAG
>NW_018473409.1:0-810 GCF_002113885.1 Mizuhopecten yessoensis
TACTGAAATGAACAAAGGGCAATAACTTTTGCAAAAATTGTCAAACCAACATTCTTTTCAAGGTATAGACTACTAAGTTTCAAAGAAATCTGTCAAGAAATGTAGGAGGAGATCTCCGGACAAAAAAAAAAAAATACTGAAATAAAAAAAGGGCAATAACTTTTGGAAAAATTGTCGAATCAAAATTCTTTTAGGGGAGACACAACTTCATATCACGATGATAATGTATACCAAGTTTCAAAGAGATCAATAGAAAAATGTAGAAGGAGATTGCCGGACAAAAATCAAATACTGAAATGAACAAAGGGCAATTACTTTAAGAAAAATTGTTGAATCAAAATTCTGTTAAGAGCGACACAACCTCATATCATGATTATAATGCATACCAAGTTTCAAAGAGATCCGTTGAAAAATGTAGGAGGAGATTTCCGGACAAAAATCAAATGCTGAAATGAACAAAGGGAAATAACTTTTGAAAAAATGGTCGAATCAAAATTCTGTTA
The DNA here is from genome assembly GCF_002113885.1 of Mizuhopecten yessoensis. Classification (NCBI taxonomy): domain Eukaryota; kingdom Metazoa; phylum Mollusca; class Bivalvia; order Pectinida; family Pectinidae; genus Mizuhopecten; species Mizuhopecten yessoensis. The sequence goes on from NW_018473409.1 coordinate 504, forward strand.
AGGGAGACACAACTTCATATCATGATTATAATGTATACCAAGTTTCAAAGAGATCGATCGAAAAATGTAGGAGGAGATTGCCGGACAAACAAAAGTTTACGCCGGACGGACGGACGGACAACGCCATACCATAATACTCCCGTCAAAGGAAGGGTGTCTATAAGGCCCTTTTTTGGGCCCCGGTATGTTCAAAGATGTTCTATTGTGTGACATGCGGAAAACTAAGGTAAAACTTTGACCGAAAGTGGATTTCTGGGGGTAACAAAAGGGGTATGGTAAATCACAAATATAGTTTGCTGTTTTCAAA
>NW_018473410.1:0-810 GCF_002113885.1 Mizuhopecten yessoensis
AGGGGAACTGAATATATCATGTTAAAATACAATAATGGCATGTAGGGGAACTGAATATATCATGTTATGATACAATAATGGTATGTAGGGTAACCAAAGATATCATGTTATAATACAATAATGGTATGTAGGGGAACTGAATATATCATGTTGAAATACAATAAGTGTATGTAGGGTAACCAAAGATATCATGTTATAATACAATAATGCTATGTAGGGTAACCAAAGATATCATACTATAATACTATAATGGCATGTATGGTAACTGAATAAATCATGTTATGATATAATAATGCTATGTAGGGTGACTAGATATATCAGGTTATGATACAATAATGCTATGTAGGGTGACTAAATATATCAGGTTATGATATAATAATGCTATGTAGGGTGACTAAATATATCATGTTATAATATTATAATGGTATGTAGGGGCACTGAATATATCCTGTTATGATACAATAATGCTATGTAGGGTGACTAAATGTATCATGTTATAATACAATAATGGCATGTAGAGTAACTTAATATATCATGTTTTAATGCTATAATGGCATGTAGAGTGACTAAATATATCATGTTGTGATACAATAATGGCATGTAGAGTAACTTAATATATCATGTTATAATACTATAATGGCATGTAGAGTAACTTAATATATCATGTTATAATGCTATAAAGGCATGTAGAGTAACTTAATATATCATGTTATAATGCTATAATGGCACGTAGAGTAACTTAATATATCATGTTACAATAATATGATGGCATGTTAAGTTAGTTAAGACGTAATGTTAAGACACTTTTAA
>NW_018473411.1:0-810 GCF_002113885.1 Mizuhopecten yessoensis
GGCGGCCAGGGTTCGATTCCCCGATCGGACGTGAAAAGGTTTGGGGTAACCTGCCCGACTACGTGGGTTTTCTCCTGGTACTCCGGTTTCCCCCCACATTAGACCCCCGTACGCTAACATCCGGGCCAACAAGAGTGATTAATATAAGTTGAAATGATTTGTTTTTATAATTGTTGTAAAATAAATAAAGTTTATATATTCTATCCTAAACTTTTCCCTTGAAAGTAAAATAGTCTCCCCCCCCCCCCCCCCCCCCATACTACAGTGTAATTAATTATGTCGCAATTAACGGCATTGCTCCAAATATCACTGTCTCCTTGATAAAATCAATGTCGAGTGCTGACAGTCAAACAGACAAAACAAGGTTTCAAGATATACAGTTTGTTTTGTGAAGGTTTTAGGAAATATCATATTTTCTACAAAAGGAAATATCTACCTATAGAAACTAGACAGAAGCATTCTACGCAACTCTCGGTCATCATATGTAAATAATTCACACATTTGTCATCACAACTCCGAACTGTCAAAAAAAACAGAGAACAAAAACAAAAATAAAACAAAAAACGAAAACAAACATTTCAACGTTCGGCAACCGCCCACAAATATAAAATCAGCGAATATCCAGAAACTTTTCAATAGTCGACCGATTATATAGTGGTACCAATTTCCGTCAGTACCTCTGTCCCAGGTCTAATGAAACAAACTCCTTCCACAGTACTTACTTCAAATGTGGTGAAACAGTATTAGTATAACATGCCGTTTTCATGCACTTTTCTCCCCTTTTCATGGAGTTATTGCCCCTAGATTTTG
>NW_018473412.1:0-810 GCF_002113885.1 Mizuhopecten yessoensis
TTCACAGGAAATATACAACACAAAGGTTCCATACGATCCTGAGGGAATTCTGGGAACCATCACTTCCTGTTTTATGTGCTTTCTGGGTTTACAGGTAAACCATCAACATTGACTGCTTTTACTGCTGACATGAACAGCATTGCAGAACTTATGTTGAATTATAGTTTATTTATGGTAAATTTAATATTTTTTCTCTGTCAATAAATTGTTATTTTATGTGGAAATATTGTGATGAGTAAAGTTATATTTGAAGCAAAACTGGACTGGTTCAATTGCCGACGACCAGATAGGTCGATTTGTTAGAGCGTCCATCTAGAGTTCAGAGGTTGCAGGTTAAAATCCAGGTCTGGCGTGCATTTTTTCTCTCCTGGGACAGTGGTGCCTGTGACCAACATTGTAACAGGAGAGAGAGAAATGTGTGGCCAGACTAGGATTTGAATTTAAATCATTATACATTGTATATGGCATGTAAGACTTTATATGCAAAGTGTCATAAACTTAAAGTGTTCATCAATATGTGACGACACAATAGCAATATATATATTCACAATGAATAATAATGGTAGGTACTTGTGTACCACTGTCTGATTGTTGATACTATATTTATACTTAAGTACTGTAAAGTGCATAATTGTATAACTTAAATGAGGTACCATTATATATATATTGTATATTGCTTTATTTTTTTTAAGTATTTTCATCTTTGTTTACCATATATTTTAAAGTTTTTGTTTTTATCTTTATAATTGATAAACAATCAGGGTCAGTTTCCATATGTAAGAATAGTAGAGACAAGTACATTATGATATT
>NW_018473413.1:0-810 GCF_002113885.1 Mizuhopecten yessoensis
ATTAATTATGATGCCCTACTCGACCACAAAGTTGGATCATGTAGCACTAACAAGCCTATAAGACGACATCTTAATACACCTACAAACTGATTGACACAGTACCACGCTAGCTTCTTATATAATTAAAAGAATATTTTGGGATGCGACGGATCCGTTCATTCTCATGAGGATAATCGAAAAATGAGTCTTCACAATGATCAGCGTACTTTGTTGTATACTAAGGATAATACACAAATACTTTACCTCCGGCATAGGACGCGTGTCAGCTTCCAGCGACGGCCGTAAAAAATGTCACCGTTCCCAACTCCGTTATTAGATATGCCTCGAGGTCTCGAGCTTCACCAAACGGACAGGTATGGGAAAGGTCAGCTTTATATACTACCGATTTAAAGTAATTGTATATACGGGGACCGGTTTTATTAACGATTACAATATACCAATCAAAGTAGAAAAATCTGAAAAATCTTCGTGGCGTTTAATGTAGTTATATAAATATGATATTAACAAACATGGACACATAATTGTATGTTATGACGCACACAAGGCGGTGTCGAGTTGGTAGAAAACGAAGGCCACGTGCGAGTTCACCAGGTAAATTAATTAGGGAGTACGTTGGACAGGTCATTTTGGCCATTACACACCCACAGTTGTGGCCACTGTGTAGTCTAGCATAACATACATACTGTCCTGAAATCAAACATTGTACGACATCGAAATCTTTGTTACTCCAAGCCATCATAAACGAATCACTGAGAGAGCCTTCGCGAGGCTCAACATTCATATATCATATATGTCCTAAATATGGCTATA
>NW_018473414.1:0-810 GCF_002113885.1 Mizuhopecten yessoensis
TCATATAACTTTCGAATTTCATTGATATTGCACACTGTTTATCTTGGAACAAAGTAATAGTTATTCACTGATTTATAGTACGTACCAACATCAGCTTTGATAATTCTGTTCAAACGTCGTCGATGATGCAGTCGGCATAATAATATGGTTGACCCTAACGAGTGCCCATTAGCCATCTTATTAAAGAAAGCTCATGATTTAGCGAGCCCTGTAATTCAATAAATTGTAGCTTTTAATATTTCCACCGTATCATACACATCATTACCTGAGCACGTGTACAGTTTCGGGTGTATTGACGAGTGCAACGTACTGCAATGCACCGATCTCATTACGGAGGCTTTAGAACTCAATGCAGTGCAGGGGAAATAACTCGAATATATCCCATAAAAGTTCTGATGTTCCCGATACCTATGGGCACGTGTTAAAGTTTACTTTCTATCATTTCACATGTAATGCTAAATTGTGATGTCCGCGTAATGCTGTCTGCAACAATTTAGCACTATCTCTGATCAAAAAGTTAGTTATATATTGAGGTCTATGGCTTTATGAACAAGATTAGAAAAGCCGAGATCAGTCTTTAAACTAGATAAAAAGCGTAAATAAATAGGTTGTTTGTTTTGAATTGTTATATAAAATAAATAAGCTGGTCTTCGTCTACCTTGTGTATAAACCACATGCTCCTGAGTCACAGCTCATTAAATACTTAATGCATCTACTCACTATAGGGGGGCAGGCTCACAAACTTTATACCAGCAGACCCTCCTCCCATAATAAGTATTTCTCTCAAATATGAACAAATTATTTTCAAAA
>NW_018473415.1:0-810 GCF_002113885.1 Mizuhopecten yessoensis
TCTGTCCAAAACTTTGGAGTTATCCCAGTCAATCACATGATTTTCTGTGTGGCATGGTCTGTGCCATGCAATAATTGCCGATTATTCATCTGGGACTCCGACTGCTTCCTTTCTGATCTGGTAAATTTCCTACCTTCTTGGTAAAAAATATATAATCTATACTTACCAACCTGAAGAAAATGTTATGAAATAAAGGGGAAAGAGGGTTTTCCAAAAAACATGAGTGATTGGGTTTGTCTTATGTTGGCGTGCTGTAATACATACCTATGGGAATGCTGGTTTCTGGAAGCCAGTTTCCGGTTTTCCCCCCAGCTCTATGACGTCATTCCGGCGATGGTATATCTCGGCCGTGCTGGCTTATGTCGTGAGTAAACACAAACTTATTAATATTGGAATCCGAGGTAAATTTCTACAAATATTGACTTCTTTATATCGTAATGTTAAGTCATGTGTTAAGTTTAATGGAGTTTTTTAGTGAGCATTTCTGTAATAATTCCGGTCTTTTACAGGGAGAAGTTCTTTTCTTTGTACGTAAATGATTTTGAAATTAACTGTATAAACAATAATTGTCCAAGCCTTGAACTGCAACTGATTAATAGTTTCTACTTATGTACGCCGACGATAGCGTTTTGATGTCCAAAACACATGAAGGTTTGCAGTTAATGGTGAATTGTTCAAATGATTAAACAAAGAAATGGAGCGTAGAAGTTAATTTTGACAAATCTAGAATAGTTGTCTTTAGAACTGGCGGGAGACTTAAAAATAACGAAGTGTGGTATGATAACGATCAACAGTTAGAGATAGTAGACG
>NW_018473416.1:0-810 GCF_002113885.1 Mizuhopecten yessoensis
TGTGTTACACAGTGTCATAAAGCCATCACATAAATTATGTTTATGTAATGTGAGTAATATCACTCCGGAAATTACGTCACAATCAAATAGGATTGATGATACTTGTATCTTAAATCTAATATGAAGGGAAAATTATGACAGATCCTCTATATATTAGCCAAATTGTAAGAAATTCTTTCAGAACTTACCGCTGTGTTATTGCTGGTCACATGGAGATTGAGCTGATTTCATTACTCTTCACATTATAGGCTATGACTTTCTGGGGTACGGGAAAGAATCGCTACCAGATGGAGGTTCCTGAGAGTGCCCTGAAGCGTGTGCCTGATGATTACGAGCTCTTCTCATCAAAGAAGGGATGGAAACGGTACAGGACATCAGAAATCGACGAATATTTGTCAGAACTTGCAGATGCGGAAGAGAGAAAAGATGCAGCATTAAAGGACACAATGCGACGAATCTTCCACAGTTTTGATGAGAGGTAGGTCAGTTGATAAAAGAAACATACGCAAGAAATTTGGTAGTTAATTTCGAAGGTAAATGAGTGTCTTAAATTGTTTTCAGTAAAATGGCAAACAAATGTAATTTGAATTTGTAAATTTGTTTCTGATGCAAATAAAATTATAAATTATTGAAATACAAGGTTCTACATTAGTATATTTAGCTCATCTGGCCCGAAGGGCCAAGTGAGCTTATGCCCTGGTGCAGCGTCCGTCCGTCCGTTGTCAATATTTTACTTTAAACAACTTCTTCTCAATAACCAAAAGAACCAGGGTACTGATATTGGGCCTGTAGCATGCTGGGATGAAGGAC
>NW_018473417.1:0-811 GCF_002113885.1 Mizuhopecten yessoensis
TGAGACTATTTATGTTTAATTTCCCTCAAACTCGTTCATTTAAAACAATTCTCATCAGTGCTCAGGATTGGGTCATGCAATGCTACCAGTCTATGTTACCTTATTGAGGGTCGTCAGTTTGGTTTCAATTAAACTCACAGTCTGGAAATTCTTCAAATTTTATATGGCTGGAAACCATATACATAATGTTAACTTCAGCATAATCTGATTCCTCAAAACTTAAAAAAATATTAATTCGCAATCTGACGCTATATGACCATGGCTGTTCTTGCTAATCGCCTATTCCTTCGATGGTGACCGCTACAGGCGTTGAACTTGTGACGTCACAGCCGATAGGGGCCAAATTACCACAAGTTACGATTATGTCAATTAGCAGAAGAATGACTGGTGAAAATCGTACAATTAACACGTCAATATCTCGGTATGGCCAATTTTTATGCAGTTTCCGACATTTTTGTGTTTGGATCTTATAGAATAATACTATATTAATTTCTAATTCGTTCAGAGTACACTTTAATAAGATCCTGTAAGATTTATTTTGTTTAGTTGAAAATATTGTGGATTGTGTATTTTGGGTAAAACTAAGCTATGATAAAAAGTCTGTATTTTTGTGTTTTTGCTATTTCCGGCTAGAAAATAGTGTTTTTTATAATAATTGTGATGTTGACATTTTTATTACTTCTTGAAGAGTCAATTAGCTGTTACAAAACAAATGGAAATGTATATGTAACCGGCGACTTGAATGCTAGAACAGGAACTAGACCGAATTTCGTAGTAAATGATGGCCTCAACAATGATATGTTAGATTTTA
>NW_018473418.1:0-543 GCF_002113885.1 Mizuhopecten yessoensis
TAACAGATCAGGTTCTTGTTGTTACCGAACAGGTGCTTGTTGTTATAGAAAAGGTGCTTGTTGTTACAGAACAGGTGCTTGTTGGTTTCCAGCATGTGCTTGTTGTTACCGATCACGTGCCTGTTGTTAACGAAAAGGTAATTGTTGCTACCGAACAGGTGCTTGTTGTTACCCATCATGTGCTTGTTGTTACCGAACAGGTGGTTGTTGTTACCCAGTATGTGCTTGTTGTTACCGATCAGGTTCTTGTTGTTACAACACAGGTACTTGTTGTTACCGAACAGGTGCTTGCTTTTTCCCAACAGGTACTTGTTTTTACAGAACAGGTGCTTGTCATTACCCAACAGGTGCTTGTTGTGACAGATTAGGTGCTTGTTGTTACAGATCAGGTACTTGTTGTTACCCAACAGGTCAGGTACTTGTTGTTACAGATCAGGTGCTTGTTGTTACAGATCAGGTGCTTGTTGTTACAGATCAGGTACTTGTTGTTACCCAGCAGGTACTTGTTGTTACCGATCAGGTGCTTGTTGTCACCCAACAGGT
>NW_018473418.1:683-811 GCF_002113885.1 Mizuhopecten yessoensis
ACAGGTGCTTGTTGTTACCCAACAGGTGCTTGTTGTTACCAATCAGGTGCTTGTTGATACAGATCAGGTGCTTATTGTTACATATCCGGTGCTTGTTGATACAGATCAGGTGCTTATTGTTACATATC
>NW_018473419.1:0-811 GCF_002113885.1 Mizuhopecten yessoensis
TGTACAGAGAAAATACACAGGCACACAAAGCACATAGAATATCCTTGATAACGGTGACTTCATCTGTCTTCAACCCATGTACAGTGAAAATACACAGGCACACAAAGCACATAGAATATCCTAGATAACTGTGACTTCACCTGTCTTCAACCCATGTACAGGGAAAATACACAGGCACACAAAGCACATAGAATATCCTAGATAATTCTATATAACTGTGACTTCATCTGTCTTCAACCCATGTACAGAGAAAATACACAGGCACACAAAGCACATAGAATATCCTAGATAANTAATTCTATATAACTGTGACTTCATCTGTCTTCAACCCATGTACAGAGAAAATACACAGGCACACAAAGCACATAGAATATCCTAGATAACTATGACTTCACCTGTCTTCAACCCATGTACAGGGAAAATACACAGGCACACATCCTAGATAACTAAGACTTCACCTGTCTTCAACCCATGTACAGGGAAAATACACAGGCACACAAAGCACATAGAATATCCTAGATAACTATGACTTCATCTGTCTTCAACCCATGTACAGAGAAAATACACAGGCACACAATGCGCATAGAATATCTTAAAAAACTGTGACTTCATCTGTCTTAAACCCATGAACAGAGAAAATACACAGGCACACAATGCGCATAGAATATCCTAGATAACTGTGACTTCATCTGTCTTAAACCCATGTACAGAGAAAATACACAGGCACACAAAGCACATAGAATATCTGCACACTACTAGGTATAGAAAACAGACGGAATAGTTTAAAACACTTATAGTAGTTAATATACTT
>NW_018473420.1:0-811 GCF_002113885.1 Mizuhopecten yessoensis
TCTGAGGTAGGCATAGTCCATGGAGGTGAGAGGTGATCTGAGGTAAGCATAGTAAGTGAGGGGTGATCTGAGGTAGGCATAGTCCATGGAGGTGAAAGGTGATATGTGGTAGTCATAGTAGGTGAGGGATGATCTAAGGTAGCCATAATCCATGGAGGTGAGGGGTGATCTGAGGTAGGCATAGTCCATGGAGATGAGAGGTGATCTGAGGTAAGCATAGTAAGTGAGGGGTGATCTGAGGTAGGCATAGTCCATGGAGGTGAGGGGTGATCTGAGGTAGCCATAGTACATGGAGGTGAGAGGTGATCTGTGGTAGTCATAGTAGGTCAGAGGTGATCTGGGGTATGCATAGTCGATGGAGGTGAGAGGTGATCTGAGGTAGCCATAGTACATGAAGATGAGAGGAGATCTGAGGTAGGCATAGTACAGAGAGGTGAGAGGTGATCTGGGGTATGCATAGTCGATGGAGGTGAGAGGGGATCTGAGGTAGCCATATTCCATGGAGGTGAGGGGGTAGACATAGTACATGGAGGTGAAAGGTGATATGTGGTAGGCATAGTACATGGAGGTGAGATGTGATCGGTGGTAATCATAGTAGGTGAGGGGTGATCTGAGATAGCCATAGTACATGGAGGGGCGAGGTGATCTGAGGTACCCATAGTCCATGGAGGTGAGGGGTGATCTGAGGTAGGCATAGTAGGTGAGGGGTAATCTGTGGTAGCCATAGTACATGGAGATGAGAGGTGATCTGAGGTAGGCATAGTACATGGAGGTGCGAGGTGATCTGAGGTAGCCATAGTCCATGGAGGTG
>NW_018473421.1:0-811 GCF_002113885.1 Mizuhopecten yessoensis
TTCCAAATACAAAATATAGACAATTTATATCCAACAACCAACCTCATGTTTTCTTCGTCGATGTATGAAATGTCACAGACTTCAACCGGATACCGTTTATGTGACGTAGTTACCAGGTACAGAGGCGGACAACACCTAGTCCGCATCGGCCAGGTGTAAATCTACGGCAACACAGAACGGACAACCATTTAATTATTGACACAGTTAACACAATATGCGGTGTTGATTTAGTACGAATTTATTTGTTTTAATTGTTTTAAATGTATACAATCAACAGGCCGACTTAAAAAATATCCAATATTTACAAAAATACCACACATTTTTTAGGAAAACTTGAAATTAATCAACAAATCAAAGTTTAACCCTGGGAATAATTCCAAGGGGCAGGTGAAGAGAGGAACCCCTATCAATGGCCCAAGGGACACCACGTTCAAAGAAAACGTAAAAAAAAGAGCGCAGACGTTGTATCAACGAAAACAGACATTGTTTCAAAAAGTATGACTCTTTGTTTCATTTTAATTATTTCACTTTTATTTTGTTAATATATCATATATTAATCACTTTAAATTGTGAATAGTTATATTTGTAACAAACATACCGTCGTCGCTGTTGTCTTCATTTGTATTGGCCAAATGGTCTTGCAGTGCAAGTAAATCCTTTAAAAATTTAACCAGCAATGGTTTGGTTCCGGTCCTTATTTCTTTGAACCATATCCGTTGTTGTTCTTCACCTATAGTACAAGCACAGTTTGTTTGTAATTATAACCCTAAGTGTATGATCTCCCATCGCGAGACATAATTTTCGTCTAATT
>NW_018473422.1:0-811 GCF_002113885.1 Mizuhopecten yessoensis
TGAGGTGGAGTAGTAATAGATTACCACATCTACTTTATTATGTGATGTGTAGCAGTAATAGCTTACCACATCTACTTTATCATGTGAGGTGTAGCAGTAATAGATTACCACATCGTAATAGACCGCCACATCTACTTTATCATGTGAGCAGTAATGGATTACCACATCTACTTTATCATGTGAGGCGTAGCAGTAATAGATTACCACATCGTAATAGACCGCCACATCTACTTTATCATGTGAGGTGGAGTAGTAATAGATTACCAAATCTACTTTATTATGTGATGTGTAGCAGTAATAGCTTACCACATCTACTTTATCATGTGAGCAGTAATGGATTACCACATCTACTTTATCATGTGAGGTGCAGCGGTAATAGACTACCACATCTACTTTATCATGGGAGGTGTAGCAGTAATAGATTACAACATCTACTTTATCATGTGAGGTGTAACAGTAATAGATTACCAAATCTTCTTTATCATGTGAGGTGTAGCAGTAAAAGACTACCACATCTTCTTTATCATGTGAGGTGTAGTAGTAATAGATTACCACATCTACTTTAGTATGTGATGTGTAGCAGTAATAGCTTACCACATCTACTTTATCATGTGAGGTGGAGCAGTAATGGATTACCACATCTACTTTATCATATGAGGTGTAGCAGTAATAGACCGCCACATCTACTTTATCATGTGAGGTGTAACAGTAATAGATTACCACATCTTCTTTATCATGTGAGGTGTAGCAGTAATAGGTTACTACCTCGACTTTATCATGTGAGGTGTAGCAGTAAAAGACTACCACATCT
>NW_018473423.1:0-811 GCF_002113885.1 Mizuhopecten yessoensis
TGTCATATACAACAACAGGTACACAAGGCTAATGTCATACAACAAAAGGTAAACAAGTCTTATGTAATATACAACAACGGGCACACAATGCTTATGTCATATAAAACAACAGGGAAACAAGGCTTATGTCATATACAACAACAGGCACACAAGGCTATTGTCATATACACCAACAGGGACACAAGGCTTATGTAATATACAACAAGAGGTACACAAAGCTAATGTCATACAACAACAAGTACACAATGCTAATTTAATATACAACAACAGGTACACAAGGCTTATGTCATATGCAACAACAGGTACACAAGGATTATGCAATATACAACAACAGGTACACAAGGCTCATGTAATATACAACAACAGTTACACAAGGTTAATGTCATATAAAACAACAGGTACACAAGGCTAATGTAATATACAACAACAGGTATACAAGCCTTATGTCATATACAACAACAAGTACACAAGGCTTATGTAATATACAACAACAGGTACACAAGGCTAATGTCATATACAACAACAGGGCCACAAGGCTTATGTAATATAAAACAACAGGTACACAAGGCTAATGTAATATACAACAATAGGTACAACAACAGGTACACAAAGCTAATGTCATACAACAACAAGGACACAAGGCTCATATCATATACAACAACAGGCACACAAGGCTTATGCAATATACAACAACAGGTACACAAGGCTCATGTAATATACACAAGGCTAATGTAATATACAACAGCAGGTACACAAGGCTCATATCATATACAACAACAAGTACAAAAGGCTTATGTAATATACAACAACA
>NW_018473424.1:0-811 GCF_002113885.1 Mizuhopecten yessoensis
TTACATTTTACAATCACTTTGATCATGTCGAGAGTTGTCTTCCTTCAAACAAATTGGAAAAAATTTAAGCGGGATTAAATTTACACAATGACAGTTATCTCTAGTAAAAAATATCAGTGATTGAAATTAATTAAAATTATGATATCCAAAGTGATAATTTATTGTTCTTTCATGGAACTAAATTACTCTTAATCATGTACACGTTGTACATCATTCCACAGCCCGCTTACGCATGGTATATTTACAGTTCAGATACATGTGTAGCCAGAGACTATCGCATGGTATGCCGTTCTCACGTGCACCCCCATACGCATTTTCATCTGAATCTTTATATTTTTACAAAACACTATTTCAACAGAGTCAGTGAACTGTATTTATAAAAACGATTGACTCGACAGAGCGTAACTCGCTCGACAGCGAAAGTGGCAACGACCTCGAGCTTGTGAACTGGTGTAAGTACGAGCTATACACACGTGAGGTTGGTACACAAAACGCTAAGTCCGCATTCCGTGTGCTTCAAATATATATGACCTTCTTAAAGTCATCTGGTCTCCTGTCAGTGTCTTTCCGTGAGTTCGTTTCTGTCTTTGTAACGGAATATTTATTTCTGAAGTACGTGTGATTACACATTTCCCAGCTAATTTTCGATATCGGGTGTTGACATATCATCGTCACTCACATGTATTATTGACTACATATTACAATTTACACTACGGTATTGAAATGCCCGATAGAGTGGCGTCAGACAGCTGCGCTGTCTCTCACTGGAACCGGTGTCATATAAAATTTTCATCCCCCATAAAATACTCAT
>NW_018473425.1:0-811 GCF_002113885.1 Mizuhopecten yessoensis
CTAATAGGGTTGAGTTGACCGCGTTGAACTTGTGACGTCACAGGTATGGACACCGAAACGGGGTCATCACTGTGGGGCCACAGATGAGATTGCAAGAAATATCGTGATTTCTCTGAAACGAAAGTCGCTATGTTTTTGTTTTATGACGTGGTGTATTTTCAAACTTAATATTGCAAATCATTCCGGATACACTTTAAAGGGTGCATACAATACAACCCATTTGAGAAAAATCTAGGAATTTGATTGGTTAAAAACAACAGTATACCAAACCGCATTCGTAAATCTCAGGGGGTATACGAAAATATCAGGGGGTATACGGTCATGTCACGTGATTCTCAGCAGTAATACGGTGGAATCACGTGATTTTACAAGGGGTATACGGGTCACGTGTCTTTGTATCTTGTGACCGGGCATCGGGAGACAACTCGCATTCGTCGTCTGCTTCGCTGTTTACATAATGGCAAAACGTTTCGCTTCGCATACTGATGAGGAAATACTCGTCAAAAGGACTAACTATGTGCCACATAACACACAGAAGTCGAACAGACCAGCGGCAAACATGCTGAGGACGTAATTAAAAGAAAATAATCAGGAAGAACAGTTTGAGGAAAACTAAATGGGGTACTGTGCCTGTTATTTTTCTTTGCTTTTATTATAAAAGACTCAAAGGGGTAATAAGTCCGTGTAACTAATACTATCCATGTTGTGGTATTAAGTGTTCTATATCAGTTGTATTAACTATTGATTTCTTTTCAATATGCTATTAAATGAAGAACTAAGTGCAAATAAACAGAATGGGTTGTTTATTCTT
>NW_018473426.1:0-811 GCF_002113885.1 Mizuhopecten yessoensis
GTATTACGCCTTGCAAAATGCCAATTAAAATAGCCGAACTAGACAAGTCTTGTATTATGCCATGCAAAATGCCTATTAAAATAGCCGAACTATACATGTCTTTTATAACACCGTGCTAAATGCCGATTTAAATAGCCGAACTAAACATGTCTTGTATTACGCCTTGCAAAATGCCAATTAAAATCGCAGAACTAGACAAGTCTTGTATTATGCCATGCAAATGCCTATTAAAATAGCCGAACTATACATGTCTTTTATAACACCGTGCTAAATGCCGATTTAAATAGCCGAACTAAACATGACTTGTATTACGCTGTGCAAAACGCCAATTAAAATGGCCGAACTAGACATGTCTTTTATCCTACCGTGCTATATGTCAATTTTAATAGCCGAACTAGATATATGTTCTGTATAACTCCGTGTAAAATGCCGATTAAAATGGCAGAACTAGACATGTCTTGTATAACACCGTGAAAAATGCCGATTTAAATTGCCGAACTAGACATGTCTTGTTTAACACCGTGCAAAAGGCAGATTAAAATGGCAGAACTAGACATGTTTGGTATTATGCCGTGCAAAATGCCGATTTAAATTGCCGATTTAGAATATGTCTCGTATAACGCTGTGCAAAATGCTTATTGAAATTGTCTTACTAGACAAATATATTTTATAACGCCATAAAAAATGCCGATTAAAATAGCCGATCAAGACACGTCATATACCTCGCCGTGCTCGATGCCGATTAAAATAGCCGAACTAGACATGACTTGTATAACACCGTGAAAAATGCCGATTTAAATTGCCGAACTAG
>NW_018473427.1:0-811 GCF_002113885.1 Mizuhopecten yessoensis
AAATATATCACAGCGTCAACACATATGGACAAAATATACCACATCATCAACACATATGGACAAAATATACAATATCGTCAACACAAGGACAAAATATACCACAGCGTCAACATCAGGACAAATTATACCACAGCGTCAACGCAAATGGACAAAATATACCACATGGTCAACACAAATGGACAAAATATACATATCGTCAACACAAGGATAAAATAAACCACAGCGTCAACACAAATGGACAAAATATACAATAACGTCAACACAAATGGATAAAATATATCAAAGCGTCAACACATATGGACACAATNCAGCACAAATGGACAAAATATACAATATCGTCAACACAAGGACAAAATACACCACAGCGTCAACACAAGGACAAAATATACCACAGCGTCAACACAAGGACAAATTATACCACAGCGTCAACGCAAATGGACAAAATATACCACATCGTCAACACAAATGGACAAAATATACATATCGTCAACACAAGGACAAAATATACCACAGCGTCAACACAAATGGACAAAATATACAATAACGTCAACACAAATGGATAAAATATATCACAGCGTCAACACATATGGACACAATATACCACATTGTCAACGCAAATGGACAAAATATACAATATCGTCAACACAAGGACAAAATATACCACAGCGTCAACACAAGGACAAAATATTCCACAGCGTATATTGTATAATTTGTCCGTTTGTGTTGACGTTATTGTATATTTTGTCCATATGTGTTCAGTAGGGATTGTTAATCTGTTTCAGTTCAGTAGGAACTGTTAATCTGTTTCAGT
>NW_018473428.1:0-811 GCF_002113885.1 Mizuhopecten yessoensis
CAAAGTCAAACAAAGATTATTTATTACAGCAACTCATAGAACAAGACAAATCAAATGCGATTCAGATGAAGCTTGCATTGGATCAAGCATGTGTAGCGGGGAGTGTAAAATGTGCATCAAGACTTCTTGAAAATGGAATTACTCCTGACAGCAACACATGGATATGTGTTGTAGAAGGGGGGTCACTTGACTTGTTGAATACATTGATATCTTCTGACATAAATTCTTATTCAACAACAGACGAAAAAACCTTTAATGTTGAGAATGTCAATATGTTACAACTAGCGTGTCTTTATGAAAAAGAACAAGTCGCCTTGCTTTTAACACAGAATTTCCCAATGTTGGTTAAACACAGAGATAAGGAGGGTAACTCAATATTCCATCACATTGCGATGACAAACAATTGTGATCTGTTTGTGAAAATTGCGACAGCACTGTGCTTCGAAACAGAAGATTTTATGTCCCTGTTAAGAAGGGATGACGGAACAACAGTGTTACACGTGGCGTGCAAAAACCAACACCAACAATTCAAGGGAAGGAAGACGGAAATGTGCATGCACTTAAACAAGACGTATCCATCATTGATATCACAAAAGGGCAATGGAGGTAGACATTGCCTCCACTATGCAGCATATTCCGGTGATGTTGATTGTTTCCTGTATTTAGAATATCTTGTGAATGAAGGTAAAAGTGAAACAGAGAGACTAACTTACATCGAGACATTACTTGCTAGTGAGGGCGACACTGTACTTCACGGAGCAAGTATCAATGGAAAGAAAAGTATGTGTACACATCTATGCAAGACGTATCC
>NW_018473429.1:0-811 GCF_002113885.1 Mizuhopecten yessoensis
TACCCTTGAAAAAGACGGTGGGTCGACTGCAAAGTCTTATCTTACAGAAACGTCATATTCTGGACACGGACGATGGTGCCACTTTTAAGTCTTATCTAACGGAAACGTCATACCCCGGACACGGATGGTGGGTCCACTTTAAAGTCTTATCAAACGGAAACGTCATACCCTTGACAAAGACGGTGGGGCGACAGCAAAGTCTTATCTTACGGAAACGTCATACCCTGGATACGGACGGTGGGGCCCTTTTAAAGTCTGATCTAAAGGAAACGACATACCCTGGACACGAACGGTGGGGCCCCTTTAAAGTCGTATCTAAACGGAAACGTCATACCCTGGAAACGGACGGTGGGGCCACTTTAGATTATTATCTAACGGAAACGTCACAACCTTGACAAGGATGGAGGGGCCATTTTAAAGTCTTATCCAACGGAAACGTCTTACCCTGGACACGGACGGTGGGGCGCCTATAAAGTCTGATCTAACGGAAACGTCATACCCTTGACACGGACGGTGGAGCCACTTTAAATTATTATCTAACGGAAATGTCATACCCTAGACACGGACGGTGGGGCCAGTTTAAATTATTATCTAACGGAAACGTCACAACCTTGACAAGGATGGAGGGGTCATTTTAAAGTCTTATCCAACGGAAACGTCTTTCCCTGGACACGGACGGTGGGGCGCCTTTAAAGTCTGATCTTAGGGAAACGTCATACCCTGGAGGACACGGACGGTGGTTCCACTTTAAAGTCTTATCTAACGAAAACGACATACCCTGGACAGGGACGTTGGAGCCACTTTAAAGTAT
>NW_018473430.1:0-811 GCF_002113885.1 Mizuhopecten yessoensis
CCCCATCAACAGTAACATTTGAAAGTTCAGGCGACCTCCATTCTGTTGATTACTATGTGTGTGTGGGCTTTGTAGTGAATCAGTCACTGCAATAAATCATCTCTTATATGTACCAAATAGAACACTCATGTTAATTAAGATATTTTTGGTTCTGAAAATATAGTAATTTCTGTTTTAGTATCTGATTCTTGAGAGTGATTTACATGCATAGCTGTCCTTCTTCAACATTTACAGTGTATATTTAAATATCTTATTGATCTGTAAACCCGGTTTCTATTGCATATATCCTTGATCATGTCAAACAGAACGATGCAATCCTCGATAAACTGTGATTGTATAACCTAGCAGTGTGCCCTGATATAATGTCAATAGTTGTTTTCACAAATGTGCTGTATAAGGGGACACAGACTTCCAGATGGTCACATGATCTGGGGTGTAGACTAGGGGTCGGGACCAGTTATAAAGATACGTATCTGGAGCCGGCGCTGGTAATTGATTTCAACCAGTGTTACATCAGTAGTGTCCCTGCCACTGAATCAGAGATTAGTTATCACAACAATTACTGCTAATTCTACCGGCTTGAAATTTTTATAAACATGTGTCAGACAAATACGGAGATAACACTTCTTTTGTGGCCTCATCTGTGATTAGTTTCACTTGTGCACTTTAAACAAACACCGTCCTTATTGATTAGTAAATGAGAGAAAAAAGTAAGTTATGAACACATTATTGACTGGATTGATGGTGATGTGCATGATCAAATGCACCAAGGAGACACCCGTCTGTTAATGTTTGTGTCATACTTGGCTGC
>NW_018473431.1:0-811 GCF_002113885.1 Mizuhopecten yessoensis
TTTTTTTTTTACAAAAGAGACCAAAGATTTAATTTTTATTTCACCCACGTGAATCTGAAAGTAAGTCGTGATCTTCCATGTTGTCAAAATCTGTTGCACTTCTTCTTACAAGCAAATAAATGGCCAATATGATAACTGTTCGCATTTTGGTTAGACAAATTTGACCCATACGACCTTGAATAAAGGTCATTTTTGCTTTCGAAAATGTGAAGGGCTTTATGCAAACACGCTTATGGTAAAATATTTTAAGATCATATGACACTATGCCGTTTTGGTGCTTAAGACGACGTCACTAAATAAAATGGTTGATATATGACAGACGCCTCACCAGGGGAGCTTATAGTTCAATCTACGTATTTAATCTAGACTCTTTTTAGCCATTATATCTGGTGTTCTGTATACATAACTCACCCGCATTCGCTTTCATCTTCTATTTCAAACGTGACAAAGTAGAATTTGATACGTTTGTTGCTTTTGGCCTCAATCACCCACTCACACTCCATCTTGTTGTCATAGTTCTGGTCGCCGTACTTAGAGTGCGAGTACAGTCTCTGTTGGCCATCCTTAGCTGTCAGGTGCCCGCCGCATTCTTTACATCAACATCAAACAGATTTAGTCAAGTACAAGTTGTTTCCCCTTCTCTTCATGTAACTATCGATATGAATATTATCAGCCAAACTTATGTTTCACAAACCATCTCTTTTTTAAAATATGTATATGAGTAATTTACGGTTACCTTACATTTCAAGCAGCTCGTTGAATCCTGCCTGTCTTTAGAGTTTAGAGTAGCCTACATGTCACAAAAGTTTGA
>NW_018473432.1:0-811 GCF_002113885.1 Mizuhopecten yessoensis
ATGAAAGCCAAATATAACTTTACACCCCTTGAATTGCGTGAAAACCAGATTAAAGCAAAAACCAACGCATTACCTTGGAATAAAGACAGTTTGACGTATTACCTATTCCCTGAATTACGTTAAAACCAGCCCCAATCTAGCACCAATGACTTAGTATACCGTATCATAAGCATCGCCCTCACAAATGTATCATGGTTACAAAGTTCAGCATTAAAAGGTAGCCTGAATGAAATGAAACTATGTGCTTTGATTATTTAAGTTAAACACTCCAATGGCAAGATTAATAGTGTCACTATTCCATGGGATATAAAAAAAATCATGATCATGATTGGATCTTACGAAAACAGAAGAAAAGCATCGTTATTCAGAAATATATTATAGACTGTTTGACAAAGTGTAATGCTTGCCAAATCTAAGGGCAGATAGTAAAACAAATACTGACGTTGGTTGTTTGTCCACTCTTCAAAGAAAGCATAAGGTAAACATTCAATGAGCTTTCAGTCAATGTAAGAAAATATCTATACAGTGTCCAGATATATCCAAACATTTATGTTTCATTGGATCAACATGAAACATCTGTGAAAAAGAACTGTTACGATATTTGTCCAAACAATTGAGACACAAAGCCTAAGAGTATAATTAACACAGCTAAGATTTGTGTAAATTCGTCATGATGAGTGTCCTTCTAACACCGACAGATGACCGATTAGAATGACTTATTCAGAACTTATGTTCTGAGCTAAAATCTCAAAATGGTCCATTTATGTTTGGACTGAAACAAACGTGTTAACAATACAAATATATTAATGTA
>NW_018473433.1:0-812 GCF_002113885.1 Mizuhopecten yessoensis
ATATAACTTCAAACAACCAGAAAGAACCATGGGATGTCATTAAAGGAACTATTTAACGCGCTATTAACGAATATTAAATAACTATTATTATACATATACACTTATAACAAAGTAGTTTCAAATAATATTTTAATGTAATATCACTACTGAGCGAGGAGAATTTTCCTTTTAACAGTAGCGTGCCACAAATATTTACCCAGTCTATTTAAAGATTTAACACTTTTACAGGTAAATAATTATATTAGTTTATAGACACTTGGATGTCGATAATAATACTGTTTGATGTATGTTTTTCTTAAATCAAAATATGCAGGACAAAGTAGTACAAAATGTACTTTATCTTCGACATCATTTTTATCGCAGACTGTACATATTCTATGACCTCTTGGAATGTTATTATAGCGCCCAGATTCTATGTTAAGACTGTGTGCTTGCATGCGAAATTGACTATCCTTAAATTAATGGGCTTAGTCAGATAGAACTGGACGCAAAAGGTATCAACAAGATGATTGTACAAATAACATTTTGAAGATGCAAAAAAAGCACTGCGTAATTCTTGGATAAATACATCATGAACACGTTGAGCATACATTTGCAAAAAAAGATTTTCATTTTGTACATATTGGCAAGTCCAAATATAATCAAAACCCAAACTACATAGTTCATGCTTAATTTGATAAACCCAATTAATTTTACAATTAGGTTTTCTGATATTCAATTCGACCCAATGCGTCGTAACATGATTTTAAAACACAGTTACTAGTATCTAAAAATTTTAACCAATATTTCATTATGGTCATTTTACGTTGCAC
>NW_018473434.1:0-812 GCF_002113885.1 Mizuhopecten yessoensis
TACATTCCCCTACAAATACTACACCAGTGATATTCACCTACAAATTTCACACCAATGACATTCCCCTACAAATACTACAACAATGACATTCACCTACAAATACTACAACAATGTCATTCCCCTATATATACTACACCAATGACATTACCCTACAAATACTAAAACAATGACATTCCACAACAAATACTACAACAATGACATTTTCCTACAAATACTACACCAATGAAATTCACCTACAAATACTACAACAATGACATTCCCCTACATATACTACACCAATGACATTCCTCTACAAATACTTCAACAATGACATTCCCCTACAAATACTACACCAATGACATTCACCTACAAATACTTCAACAATGACATTCCCCTACATATACTAAACCAATACCATTACCCTACAAATACTACAACAATGACAACAAATACTACACCAGTGCCATTCACCTACAAATACTACACCAATGACATTCCCCTACATATACTACACCAATGACATTCCCCTACAAATACTACACCAATGACATTCACGTACAAATACTACACCAATGACATTCACGTACAAATACTACACCAATGACATTCCCCTACAAATACTACACCAATGACATTCACCTACAAATACTACAACAATGACATTCCCATACTAATATTACACCAATGCCATTCACGTACAAATACTACACCAATGACATTCCCCTACAAATACTTCAACAATGACATTCCCCTACAAATACTAAAACAATGAAATTCCCCTACATATGCTACACCAATGACATTCACCTACAAATACTACAACAATGACATTC
>NW_018473435.1:0-812 GCF_002113885.1 Mizuhopecten yessoensis
TCCTACTGTACAACCTCAGTGACATTTCCTACTGTACAACCTCAGCGACATATCCTACTGTACAACCTCAGTGACATTTCCTACTGTACAACCTCAGTGACATTTCCTACTGTACAACCTCAGTGACATTTCCTACTGTACAACCTCAGTGACATTTCCTACTGTACAACNTTATACAACCTCAGCGACATTTCCTATTGTACAACCTCAGTGACATTTCCTACTGTACAACCTCAGTGACATTTCCTACTGTACAACCTCAGTGACATTTCCTACTGTACAACCTCAGTGACATTTCCTACTGTACAACCTCAGTGACATTTCCTACTGTACAACCTCAGTGACANCTACAACCTCAGTGACATTTCCTATTGTACAACCTCAATGACATTTCCTATTGTACACCCTCAGTGACATTTACTACTGTACAACCTCAGTTACATTTCCTATTGTACAAGCTCCGTGAAATGTCATATTACACATTTCCTTCTGTAACAACTTCAGTGATGTTTCCGCTGTACAACCTCAGTAACATTATGTTTCTGTACAACATTAGTGACATTCGTTTGTATACAACCTCAGTGACATCTCCTACTGTACAACCTCAGTGACATCTCCTACTGTACAACCTCAGTTACATTTCCTATTGTACACCCTCAGTGACATTTACTACTGTACAACCTCAGTGACATTACCTTTGTGTACAACCTCAGTGATGATGTTTCCTCTGTACAACCTCAGTGGTGTTTTCTCTGTACAACCTCAGTGGCATTTCCTAAAGTACAACCTCAGTGGCATTTCCTATTGTACAA
>NW_018473436.1:0-812 GCF_002113885.1 Mizuhopecten yessoensis
TGATACTTTGAAAATTTTGAGTTAGCCCTACCCCCAAGGGCTGTAGGGTTGGGCTCAAAGGCTTCAGTGTGCTAAAATTTCTTCATTTTCCTTGTTTAGAATCAGAGGTGCTAGTTTCAAATACTTTTTAGTCTGAAATCTGTATGCTAGATATTGAATAAGGTGGTTTTTATTGTTTTTTGTCATTTTGAATAATATTTCTGTTCATGTTAAAAACAAAATCAACTCTCTGTATAAATATATCAGGTGACCGTTAAGGCCCATGGGCCTCTCGTCTTAAGACCAGTCTTCAATCAGTTTTATACCATTTTCTTTTATCTCTCTAGTGAAGGATTTTTTTTTTTTTGTGTGTGTAGGTCGACAGTGCGAGTGGTGAAGTCATCGAGAGCTGGAGTAGGAAAATCTTTGTACAAGACAAGGAGAGCACAAGACCTGAAGGATGTGTACCCTACCAACAAGAGGACGACTGGAGCTGTGGTGTCTATTCCTCTCCATGAAAAGGAGATTGATGTGGACACAATCATGGCCAGATTGCTGGAGTGTACACTACCAGCCGGACAGTTAGAGCCAAGAATCTTCCACATTGACATTTCATATGAGGTAGGTAGCACAACACGTTTCAGAATGGTGATTTGATTTAAAGAAGGATCATCAAAGTAGGTCTTCTGAAAGAATGGTCACTTTGTTTGCTTTCCAAACAAAATCAAACAAAAACTGAATTAGTTCTAGGTACAATTGTCAATTACAAAAAGATCTATAGCCTCCATAGGTGTTACAGGTATACATAGGTCTGTAGTATTTGAATGTTGTAA
>NW_018473437.1:0-812 GCF_002113885.1 Mizuhopecten yessoensis
CATTTGACCCCTGTGACCTTGAAAGAAGGTAAAGGTCATTTTCTTGCTCAAACTTTGTCGGGCTTTATCCCAGGAACCAATCAGCCAAATATGAAGATTCTATACCTTTTAGTTCTTCTTCAGAAGTCGTTTGAAGTGTTTGACATATTTGACCCCTGTGACCTTTAAAGTAGGTCAAGGTCATTTTCGTTCTCAAACTTTGTAGGGCTCCTACCAACAAAGCTTTCAGCCAAATATCATGACTCTAGGCCTGTCCGTTCTTCAGAAGAAGTTGTTTTAAAGAAAAAGTTGACGGACGAGGACGAACGGACGCCGCACCACGACATAAGCTCACTTGCCCTTTGGGAAGGTGGGCTAAAAATGACGATGTTGGTCGAACCTCGGATTCGTCGAATACCATGTATTCCTCGAATTTTTTATCTGGACCCTACGAGACGAGTAAACAGGGTTTTACTGTATGTTTTTCCGCCGGTTTCCTTGACCATATAAATTTGTAAAAGAATTAACTGAAGTAGTTTCAACACATTTTAACCCGAAACCTTGGATGCAGCTCCTTATTACATATTTTAAAAATAATTCTGTTCTCTTTTGCCCGAGGTGGATTAAAGGGTTACGCTTTTTCTTGAAGCAAAAAAAAAAGGTTCACTGGTCCAAAGAATGCCTTCTGGCAAATATTATTGAAATCTGAGTTGTTGAGGAGGAGGACATTTAAAGAATATGACAGACGACAGATGCCGCTATATGGCACAAGCTCACCGTATCTTTCTGACCAGGTGAGCTAATAAAGGAATACTAGTACTCATATACTATAC
>NW_018473438.1:0-812 GCF_002113885.1 Mizuhopecten yessoensis
ATTTGTACATGTACTTGTATGTGTGTGTAAGCGTGTATGAGGTGTATGATAATGAATATATATATATACATATAATATACCAAGGTTGATTGATCACAGGGCAACAAATGTCCAGGGACTTTATGTGGTCATGACACTTAAGGT
Organism: Mizuhopecten yessoensis; assembly: GCF_002113885.1. Lineage (NCBI taxonomy): Eukaryota > Metazoa > Mollusca > Bivalvia > Pectinida > Pectinidae > Mizuhopecten > Mizuhopecten yessoensis. Next base: position 145 of record NW_018473438.1, read on the forward strand.
ATGATGGAGTAATGTAAATCAATAGTTATAATTTATTTAATTATTGAAAAACTAATAATTTATTATGAAATACCAAAATGCCACATATTTGTATCCTGTGAACTAGTGTACTTTGTTATCATATTTAATGCCCAACTGCACATTCATTTCAAACAAATATAAACTACATTAAATATACCAACAAGCCCATGCCTGTAGATACAAAAGTGGTGTTAGAGTGTATGAGTGAGTGATTGAGATTATTTTGTGTTCTTATAATTATTTATGTCTTTTTGTGTTTTCATATTTTTTTTAAATTTATTTTTTTATTTTTTTATATATATTTTTTTCTGTTTTCTTTTAGTTAATTTTCTATTTGATTTTCCAACTCATCTCAAGACATGTCTACTTAAAATAAGTCCTGGTACATTTCTCTATCAGCATACATGCATGTATCAGTTTTGCTTTATTTCATGTTGCCGTAGCAAATTTAAGTTGCTCAAGGTCAAGACGTAATCCATATATTTAATTCGATTTGAATACTGTGTATATTCATAACGGTATATTTAATTCTTCTTGACACAAATTTTACAACTATATTAAATAAAAAAAAAAATTCTCCAAGGATTTTTTTTTCTTTTTTCTTTTTTCTGTAGAAACATGAAAATATTAAGCCAGCCTAATTAAAT
>NW_018473439.1:0-812 GCF_002113885.1 Mizuhopecten yessoensis
GCCCCTTCCAGGCGCATGTAAATATGGGGCCCGTTCAGCCCCCCAGAGAAAGGGGAGGGTACCCCAGTACTCACGAAACCAACTGGGCGAGCTTCAACAGAAATTCGACGAGCTAGAGTGTATAGGTGTATTTAAACGACCAGAAGACGTCAACATCGCTGTTGAGTATGTGAACCCATCATTCTTGATTAAGAAGCCAAATGGGGGTTTCCGTCTGGTTACCGCCTTTGCAGATGTCGGTCGCTATGCCAAACCGCAGCCATCCCTTATGCCAGACGTGGACTCCACCCTCCGCCAGATTGCGCAATGGAAATACATCATCGCCACAGACCTTACAAAGGCCTTTTACCAGATTCCGTTGTCGCGGGATTCAATGAAATACTGTGGGGTAGCCACACCATTCAAGGGCGTCCGAGTCTACGCAAGATGTGCTATGGGAATGCCTGGTTCTGAAACCGCCCTTGAAGAGCTAACATGCCGAGTACTTGGTGGTCTTGTGGAAAAGGGCTGTATCGCGAAAGTGGCAGATGACCTTTATTGTGGTGGTAACACCCTGGGGGAGCTATTAAACAACCACTGAGAAACACTTAAGGACGAAAAAATCAATTCTACGACTTAATCTACCTTATTATACCAGTAAACTTCAATTAGCATTGAATTTTACAAAACACAGTCTAAATCATAAATTCATGACCCAACTTAATGACGTACCAGCTAAATAATCTATGTATGGCTAATTTAATGATGTACAATCTAAATCATATTTGGCATGGCCCAAATTACGGAAACACTCTCCAAATTAGCGGAGCACC
>NW_018473440.1:0-812 GCF_002113885.1 Mizuhopecten yessoensis
CCAGTAGGTGTAAGTCCAGTTCCAGAGGGAGGTCGCCTTCAGCCACTGTGAGGGTCAGAACGAGTCAACACAGACCTGGAACGTAAACTACGATTAGTGACGCTATAGATATTCTTCATGTAACTATCTCATATATGTAATTATCATACACTATAGTCATCATGATATATTATCAGGTTGAGGTTCAGTTTCGACATTTTTTTTATCTCATCAGTATTTTTGATTTCAATAGCAATGAATAGACATAATTTAGTCTGATTACACATTTATCTTTTCATTCCTAGCAATTGAACAATGAATATATAGTTAAAGGGTTCGGATCATGACTATTTCCGTATTGTGGTTCAATAGTCCCTTAGGCTGGAACTATTCTCTTCGATCAGTTATAATCGCATACTTATGATGAGTGCCCCGCTATTTTCATGGTTGTTATTTTTCTAATTTTCTTGGATACCAGCCGATCTTCTGTTTTGCCCAAGGGAATAAACACCAGACTAACGGACCAATACTGTAGGAATGGATCCCTTACACCGGATAATACATTTAACAAAACATGGTCAGTACATATGATAGCTACTTATTTTGATACTTTAAAAAGTTCTTTTTCTTTTCATTTTGTTTGGATATTTTACCAAAAGGAGCAAAAACTAAATGTGTCGACCGCCGCTGATAATACCGTGTTTATTGAATGGTAACAATAGCATTAAACGTACAAGGGGAGACAAATCTTATCCATCTTGGTCGCAAAGAAATACACTACAAAGATCTATACAAGTATCAGTTCATGTTTGCTACTCAAAAGTTACAAATAC
>NW_018473441.1:0-812 GCF_002113885.1 Mizuhopecten yessoensis
TCCAATCTTTGGTATCCGCATTTCGTCCGTTTCGGAAAATGCCGTAATTTAAGTAGACACATTCGTCCATTGCTTTTTTCATTCGTCTGAGATTAATCCTTCCCAAGACAAGTAAATCTTACACACTCTTTTCCTCCTGTTAGAAACTGCAGGTACATCAATGGCCCATTCGGAAGCCCGTGTTATCTACCTTACTCTCTTTAATGTACTATAGGGAAAACAATTGATTCCCTTTCTGCTTTTCAGTTTTATAAACAGAAATTTGAAGAGTGTTTCAATTTGTAAAATATATACATAATTACATAATCCATATGTCATATTTTTATCTGCTGTGTTCCGTGACATGTAGGAATGCCATGTGAAATGACAGACTGTGTCATCAGATCGGCCTTATCGCTTTTCGCTCTGTCATAATTACACTTTCATATTTATTGAATTCGAAAACCTGAGTCTCAATCTTATAGTCTCGTAAGAATCATTTACAGAAAATACTTTTCAGGTAACTTAAGACGATCGCCTCCGTAAACAACTCCGTTTTTTTATTTCTTTTCCTTAAACACAGATCAGATAGGGCTGTAGAAATGATAGGTAGATATGTCTCACGGGAGTAGCCGGGAGACATCAATATATAGGATTAGAATTATAATCATTGACTCCGACCGTCTGCCCCTATGCCACAGTACACGTGTACTAAGACTCACTGCTCGTTATGAATTAATGACGATCGGTTGTAAACATTCGTTGTTTTGAGACAGACGTAGGTTATTTGTTAACTTCCATACTTTTCTGCATGAAATAAGCCTGTTTAAATT
>NW_018473442.1:0-812 GCF_002113885.1 Mizuhopecten yessoensis
TGGCATGGTCTGTGATTGCCGATTTATTTATCTGGGACTCCAACTTCTTCCTTCCTGATCTGGTGAATTTCCTACCTTCTTTGGTTTCCGTATCTTTCCGGTGTTCCCCAAGGCAAACCCCAAATTGCCTTCCGTTTTCTCCAATATACATTGTACGACGCGTCGCAGTTTTTGCATCCGATTGTGTATATGCATTCTGCGACGTTTTCTTTCATGATAATAGTATGTGCTCTTCGTGTCCATCTGCTTTGGTTGTGATCGACGTTCCTTCTTTTGTTTTGTTTTTGTTCTACACTGAGACGTTCAATGAGACGTGTCACACCACGAAAACGAAATATTAACGAAATATTGAGGCATGTCACACCACAAAAACGAAAATTAACGCTTCAATGAAACATGCCACTCCACGAGAACGAAATATCAACGTTACACTTAGACGAGTCACACCACGAGGACGAGCAATCGACGCTAAACTAAGACGTAACGCCACATGATAACGAACTATTAACATTTCACCGAGACTTGTCACACCCTGAGAACGAACCATTAACGTTGCACTGAGACGTGATACACAAAGATCAAAAGAATGAACAATTAATGGATTTATTGAGACGAGGCACACACCGATAACGACCCATACTTTAACGTTACACTGATACGTGTCACACCACGAGCGCGAATAATTAACACTTCACTGAGACGTGTCACACCACGAGAACGAAATATTAACGGAACATTGATGCTACACTGAGACGTGACACAACACACAAACGAACAATTTACACTACACTGAGACGTGACACAACACGCAA
>NW_018473443.1:0-813 GCF_002113885.1 Mizuhopecten yessoensis
ACAGTTGCACTGTAACACTGTTACAATCAAATATAAATGATACCAAAATAATGCAACACCGTTGCACAGTAACACTGTTACAATCAAATATAAATGATGCCACCATAATGCAACTCTGGTACATTCACATATAAATGATATCACCATAATGAAACACCGTTACATTCACATATAAATAATACCATCATAATGCAACAGCGTTGCACTGTAACACCATTATAATCAAATATTACAATCAAATATAAATGATACCACCATAATGCAACACTGGTACATTCACATATAAATAATACCATCATAATGCAACACCGTTGCACTGTAACATCATTATAATCAAATATAAAATATACCAACATATTGCAACACTGTTGCACTGTAACACCGTTACAATCAAATATAAATGATACCACCTTAATGCAACACCGTTGCACTGTAACACCGTGACAATCAAATATAAATGATACCACCATAATACAACACTGGTACATTCACATATAAATAATACCATCATAATGCAACAGCGTTGCACTGTAACACCGTTACAATCAAATATAAATGATACCACCTTAATGCAACACCGTTGCACTGTAACACCGTGACAATCAAATATAAATGATACCACCATAATGCAACACCGGTACAATCAAATATAAATGATACCACCATAATGAAACACTGGTACATTCACATATAAATGATACCACCATAATGCAATACCATTGCACTGTAACACGGTGACAATCAAATATAAATGATACCACCATAATACAGCACTGGTACATTCACATATAAATGATACCATCATAATGCAAC
>NW_018473444.1:0-813 GCF_002113885.1 Mizuhopecten yessoensis
TTTGGTTCATTGCAGAGTAGGTAATTTTGTGGAAGGATTTTATTCCTGTTAAAAAAATCAGCGTTTGTATATAAAAGACAATAGTATACAACTACTATTTTACGAAAGCAATCTAACCATTCAACGCTTCGTTGAATGAGTTTCTAGATCCATCTAAACTTATATAAGTATCATCTGAAACTGTGAAAACTTATGATTTTTCTATTTGATGCTAATGCTATTAATTTTCAATTTTTGTTTGTTATTACTAAGATGAGCAAATAATTCAACTACAAATAAAAATAGATATGGGGAGACAGGATCCCCTTGTCGACAATCCCTTTGTATATATAACAAAACTTGACTGTATACAATATTTGCTTTTTGCAGAGTATGTATGTTTGTATATTATTTTGATGCATTTTCAATGCTCTTACCAAAATTAAAAAAGGAATCAAAAATTTCATATTAAAAAAAAATCATGAAACTGAGTCAAAAAGTCTTTTTCGAAATGTATACATATAAATAGTCCTGGTAAGTTGTTTACTTCTGTAAAATTCACAGTGTTGTAAATCTTCCACTTAAAATAACTGTAAGTGTTCCTGAAGAAATGAAATGTAGTACTATGTTTAATATGTTGGCTATGCAAACCGAGGACAATTTTCGATATTTTATAACGTTTAATTAAGTAAATGGTCTCATATTTCTAAGAGAATGTCAAACTTTATCTCTGTTTGGAATACAGGTAATAATACCCGATATTCGTGTAATGGATAGTTCCCCCTTATTATAACCAGAATATGATGCTCTGATAATAAAAAAAAATCAGTGTCT
>NW_018473445.1:0-252 GCF_002113885.1 Mizuhopecten yessoensis
ACGTTCCGTTTATTGTACGTGTTGTTATCTATATACTACAACATATGGATTGGTTCCGTTTATCGTACGTGTTGTTATCTATATACTACAACATACGGATTTCGTTCCGTTTATCGTACGTGTAGTTGTCTATATACTACAACATACGGATTACGTTCCGTTTATCGTACGTGTTGTTATCTATATACTACAACATACGAATTACGTTCCGTTTATTGACGTGTTGTTATCTATATACTACAACATACGGAT
>NW_018473445.1:364-813 GCF_002113885.1 Mizuhopecten yessoensis
GTTTATCGTACGTGTTGTTATCTATTTACTACAACATACGGATTTCGTTACGTGTATTGTACGTGTAGTTATCTGTATACTACAACACACGGATTTCGTTCCGTTTATCGTACGTGTAGTTGTCTATATACTACAAAATACGGATTACGTTCCGTTTATTGTACGTGTTGTTATCTATATACTATAACATACGGTTACGTTCCGTTTATTGTTCATTCATTTATATCTTTATTCTTCCAAATTTGAAGAGTTACAAATGACATATATATGGGTTACAAAAATAGATACACAAAAGACATAAGTATAAGGTAAAATGAAAAAGAAAATTCCGTGGAATCAAACAAAAAATGTTTCATGATTACACACTATATGAGGTACACAACGATAAATAAAGACATACACATGACTATATCAAACAGCAAGGGAACATGTATGTAACGACAGGACTG
>NW_018473446.1:0-813 GCF_002113885.1 Mizuhopecten yessoensis
GAGGGTTCCCATAACCAGGCAATACAAAGGACATTTGAGGGGTCCCACTACCAGGCAGTACAAAGGACATTTGAGGGGTCCCATTACCAGGCAATACGAAGGACATTTGAGGGTTCCCATTACCAGGCAATACAAAGGACATTTGAGGGGTCCCATTACCAGGCAATACACAGGATATTTGAGGGGTCCCATTACCAGGCAATACAAAGGACATTTGAGGGGTCCCATTACCAGGCAATACAAAGGACATTTGAGGGTTCCCATTACCAGGCAATACACAGGATATTTGAGGGGTCCCATAACCAGGCAAAACAAAGGACATTTGAGGGGTCCCATTACCAGGCAATACAAAGGACATTTGAGGGGTCCCATTACCAGGCAATACAAAGGACATTTGAGGGTTACCATTACCAGGCAATACAAAGGACATTTGAGGGGTCCCATTACCAGGCAATACAAAGGACATTTGAGGGTTACCATTACCAGGCAATACAAAGGACATTTGGGGGTTCCCATTACCAGTCAATACAAAGGACAGTTGAGGGGTCCCATTACCAGGCAATACAAAGGACATTTGAGGGTTAACATTACCAGGCAATACAAAGGACATTTGAGGGTTACCATTCCCAGGCAATACAAAGGACATTTGGGGGTTCCCATTACCAGTCAATACAAAGGACAGTTGAGGGGTCCCATTACCAGGCAATACAAAGGACATTTGAGGGTTACCATTGCCAGGCAATACAAAGGACATTTAAGGGGTCCCAGTACCAGGCAATACAAAGGACATTTGAGGGTTACCATTACCAGGCA
>NW_018473447.1:0-813 GCF_002113885.1 Mizuhopecten yessoensis
AAAGTGATTCAATAATAAAGCATCATTATACACCAACAATGTGCCTAAGATAGCATCCGAGCGCTCCTCAAATTTCATTTCTTTTTCGGGGAGGGGTTGTGTGTGAGGGTGTGTGAGGTTGTGTGTGTAACCCGAAGAATATACCGGTATTTAGACATAACTTCCAAACATTTGGATTTGGACAGTTCCCTCGATCTTCCTGGAATAAAACTAAGCATTCTGGACGAACATTCGTATTTTTACTTACGTTGGATCTCACTGGATCAGATTATAGGTACAATTTCAAATTTACATAATGTTACAAAAAAAATCCGTAGAAATCTGACCAGGATTTTGGGTCATTTTTCAACGGTTATGGGTCAGTTTTGTACAGATGCCCGGGTAAGATTTCTACGTGAAATTTGGACTCCGGGTAGGTTTTCTACGCGGGTCACTTTTTCATGTTACACCGGACCAAATTAAAGAAAAAACATTCGTCCAAATGATCACACTTCTCTAGTTCTACTAACATAATTTTCAGCACATCGTCTGTTTGTTTGAGATAGGTAAATACGAATTAAGGGGTTTCTTTTGTAATTGTTGACACAATATTGAAGATGAGTATGACTTTAATTTAGTATGATTTATCAAGAACATTTTGTGAAATTCCTTTTAAAAGAATACTGGTAAAAAGTCTGTATTAAAACTAGTACAGCTGTTGAATAAAACAAACGTTAAAAAAATTCAAGGTTATAAATTTAACCATGCCCGACAATAATGTGCATAACACACGCATTTGTATGTGTTGTTTCCCGGATACAAATAATAATGGCC
>NW_018473448.1:0-813 GCF_002113885.1 Mizuhopecten yessoensis
TCACAGGTAGGTAATTACATCAACATACCATGTCTACAGCACACAAACACACATGTATGCATTCATAATACACACGGATGCACGTCCTTAAATGACCCTAGTTGTTAACAGGACGTTAAACAAAATATACCAAACCAACATAAGTGCTTGGTGATTTGTGTCGGGTATATAGGAATTGCCATGCTGTGTCAGCTCCCTGTTGCTGTAGGGCGATGGTCAGCTGCTGGGATAACCCACTGGGACCTAGTTGGACTTGACACTTCACCAATGTATTTGTTTTCTAAGTTTGATGGATTATTTCTGATTAATAGTAATCAGTTCGACAATAATGTTTGTACGATTTGATTGCATAAAATGTGTCATTTCAGACACGATACTGCTTCTATTATTTGAAACTATTCAGTTGTTTTGAAGTACCATGAATCTTAATAATTCAATATTATATCTATAACTATGTAATTGGTAAAGGTTAAATAATATCCTTATAAACTAGAAAATATTTACTTTCATATTCAGTTTGTAAATCATTTATTTCCTTTATGGTTTTGTATGTAAATAAGTTTAAAGTCCAGTTAGAAACACATCCTTCTACCTGTTAGGCACTGTATAAGTTTTTAAGTTTATCTGGACCTGGATCAGGGAGGCTATATATGCAAGTATAGGAGTACTATATGTACACGGCTGCGCGGGACGACTGATGTTTTTGGTTGAACTCTGTGCAATTTGTAAATCTTCCAATAAATATCAAAGGATTTGTTTATAACTGAATGGTGGAAGCACTCTAACACTACATTTTGCTTTCAAACATCAACC
>NW_018473449.1:0-813 GCF_002113885.1 Mizuhopecten yessoensis
CACATTCTGTCGACACTATAGTTATCTGACAGTGTATGTTGTTTGATATACCTTCTGTTGACACTATAGTTATCTGACATTGTGTGTTGGTTGTTATACCTTCTGTCGACACTTTAGGTATCTGCCATTGTGTGTTGGTTGTTATACCTTCTGTCGACACTATAGTTATTTGACAGTGTGTGTTGTTTGTTACACATTCTGTCGACACTATAGTTATCTGACAGTGTATGTTGTTTGTTATACCTTCTGTCGACACTATAGTTATCTGACACTGTATGTTGTTTGTTAAACCTTCTGTCGACACTACAGTTATCTGATATTGTGTGTTGTTTGTTATACCTTTTGTCGACACTTTAGTTATCTGACATTGTGTGTTGTTTGTTATACCTTCTGTCGACACTATAGTTATCTGACACTGTGTGTTGTTTGTTAAACCTTCTGTCGACACTACAGTTATCTGATATTGTGTGTTGTTTGTTATACCTTTTGTCGACACTTTAGTTATCTGACAGTGTGTGTTGTTTGTTACACATTCTGTCGACACTATAGTTATCTGACAGTGTATGTTGTTTGTTATACCTTCTGTCGACACTGTAGTTATCTGACAGTGTATGTTGTTTGTTACACATTCTGTCGACACTGTAGTTATCTGACATTGTATGTTGTTTGTTATACCTTCTGTCGACACTGTAGTTATCTGACATTGTATGTTGTTTGTTATACCTTCTGTCGACACTGTAGTTATCTGACATTGTGTGTTGTTTGTTTTACCTTCTGTCGACACTATAGTTATTTGACAGTGTGTGTTGTTTG
>NW_018473450.1:0-813 GCF_002113885.1 Mizuhopecten yessoensis
AACTATAAAACGTTAATTGTCTAAAAAAATCTAAAAAAATAATATGCAAATGTAGAAAAATTTCTATATATAAAGCATACTGTATTGAATGGTTGTTTATGTACAATATTCTGCATTCATATGACATTTTAGAGAAGAGGTTCCTTTATATATATATTGTAGAAACTTTTCTTTAAATGGAATATTTTTCATAGGCAAGGCTCATTATATTCATTGTTGGTAATTTGATGGGCTTGGAATAATTAAGAATTTTTATCGAACATATTCTTCAGTAACTTCAAACAATTAGCTGGTGTAACGTGTGCTCGCGCGATACTGTACAGTGATAAAATAATGACTGAACGCGAACTTGTTCAGTGATGTTTTGAGCACTAAGACAGAAGTGTACACTGTTGTTATGACTACTAATGTTAAACTGATCAGTTGTTTCCTCAGTTGTTGACTTAGTTGTTTGCTCGAGTAAATTTGTAACACTCATTGGTCTCATTTATGGAATTAAAGCGTGTATACTTCTATGTTAAGGACACCTGTGCCAATGCACTCTCGGTTGTTCATATGTACAGTGACCTCCCTTAAATTTCGCGTCGTATAAAACTGTAGCACAGTTGGATCAGAACACTTTCGTTGAGCAGGTAGCTAGGTTGGTTAGAGGGACAGTATAACAATCTGAAGTCTAGGATTCGAATACAATTTTAGCTCCTGCTGGCTGAATTTTCAAACTCGGAACACTGTTGTTGATTATGTTTAGTTAATTACTCCTTTAGATGATTTTGTAATAAAAGTTCCGCAATGTATGAAGGGCTAACCCTAGCA
>NW_018473451.1:0-813 GCF_002113885.1 Mizuhopecten yessoensis
TGCATTATATCATATACTGTACGAATATTTTCCCCAATATAGCGCTCTGATAAAAATCCTGTCTGGTCTCCATTAATTACCTTTCCTAATATTGATTTTATCCTATAAGAAATTACTCCAGAAGCTATTTTATATGTGATGTTCAAAAGTGAAATTGGTCTCCAGTTTTTCAGAAAATGACGTGGCTTGTCTCCCTTTGGAATACATGTTATTATACCTTGTCTTTGTGTGACTGAGAGCTGACCTACTAAAAGACTATAATTAATGGAACGAACAACATATTCTTGTTATTTTTCATATTTAAATAAAAAAAAAAATCCCGCTTCATCTATAGTTATTTTACCTTCCAGACTGTTTGCTTCAGTATCATTTAGCTTTGGAACATCACAACCCTGAAGATGAACATTTAAATCGATATCATCTGTATTCCTAAATCTATATAATTCTTCATAAAATAATCGCACTTCATCTAAGATTTCTTCCTGTTTTGTTATTACAACATAATCCTCTCTCTGAATTTTCGGAATAATTTTTGAAGTAAAATTTCTGTTTTCTAGGCTAAAATAATATGATGTTGGCTTCAGAACACTGCTATTTAGCTTCCAGAACCTACGTCCGAAATGGTTTTTTCACTCGTGCACTAGAGCATCAACTATCAATTATGATTTGCTCCGGTGAAAGATATTGAAGGATGTATGGGAATGCGGCTGGCCATTCCATTGTCTAACTACAGGAAGAAACTGCAGGATGAATTTCGTACGTTGTTAGCGTACATGAAAACAAAGCCTTTCAGACGGATGTACAAGACCGTAA
>NW_018473452.1:0-813 GCF_002113885.1 Mizuhopecten yessoensis
ATATATATATATGAAAAAAAGATGAAGCCATCCCATAACATATATATGAAAAAAGATTAAGCGATCCGATAATTTTTGAAAGCATTGATAAACCCTGTTTATAACACAAAGTGTTAGGAAAGTTGAGAGAAAAACCAGGAGGTACATGTATGTAGTACCACAAGTTGTCTCCCTTCCCCTGTAATCTATCTCCATGTTTCCAAGGATGGAAATTAAACCTTGCTTTTTATATCTCATTGAGACCAACATATTATCTATTTTCCCAGGCCCAATATATACTTAAACCACTAATTAGCATAACTTGTTTTGGCGGCAACTTCTGACATCTGAGTGACATACTCTACACAGATCTTGAAGTACATTAAATTTCCTTCAAAGAAATGGTAATTGTTTATGATATGCAAAGTAGATCAACCATATATAAGATATTATTTTCAAAAAGCTACGTCTCACAGCACTGATGGTATACCAGTATAAAATGTGGAAAAGAACGTACTGCATAAATAATATCACCGCTGTGGAACGGACACATGCACACAGCTGAGGTTATCTCCCTTAGTATTACAGCTGCAATGCTGATCGCCAGCTGTGATTACATCAATGCATAGTACGAAATTCATTTGACCCCAATTTTCTTTTTTCTATATACACAGCTAAAAACATTTACAACCAAATGTTAACGTCTGGTAGCTGTCAGGCTGACCTTAAAAACAGTTCTATGTGTAACACTGTTCCATTTAAGGAATGGGGTCAAGTAAGGGATGCAGATATCCAGCATTTATGTATGGTACAAGATAACATGAAGTGTACTAC
>NW_018473453.1:0-813 GCF_002113885.1 Mizuhopecten yessoensis
ATGTTTTGTTTTAAAGATAAAAAGTCTGGAGAAGTGTCACAATGGAATTTGCGTCCAGGGATGACGATGTATAATGATCAGGAAGTTTGTGCAAAGAATTTGAAGGATTTCAACAAGTAATGACTCGTCAGTCACCGCGAAAAGTGTCATACACACTTACCTTCACAGTAAAATTAGAATACACAGGATCAGAGCTAAACAAAACGTTATTAAAAATGGGGGTAATGTCAATTTTCATAACCTGAAGAATTCAATTGTACATGAAAGAAATATTATTCAAAATTGTGGTTGGCAATACTCGCAACACAAGTGCAATAAATGATAGCGAAGCTCACCGACGGCAGCCATCGCAAAATACTAACACTTAAATTTCAGAAACTTATGATTTAAAAACTCAAACTCCAATTATCATATTCTATGTATACACAAACAGTACAGAAGATATTTATGTGGAGTTGAAAACAAATTCCAAAAGTAATCCTAACAGATTTAGTTTTGATGTCAAATGGTTAAATCCAAAATATGAGAAAATTAAGAGAGAAAAAAATCGAACACTCAATTTTCATTTAATCAAACCAAGGAGGAAGATTGTGTGATGTATTATCTTTAAACTGTTTGGGTAAGGTTACTCGTAACCCGTGAGCTAAAAACAAGTTAAATAATATTGTGTATGCACAACATGATAACAATTGTCGCATGCATTCATTTTATTTTATCCAAGGCCAGGATAATAAATTAGGTTGTTTAATTAAGTGATAATTGGAAACATCTACCACATGCACAAAACCTGTACCATGTCTTCAACTGATCCTA
>NW_018473454.1:0-813 GCF_002113885.1 Mizuhopecten yessoensis
GTGTCTGTTTGTGACAGTCCATAGTGTCTGTTTGTGACAGTCCATTGTGACTGTCACAAACAGGTGTACACCATTGACAGTCACAAACATACCATAACGACAGACTCATAATTCTAGCTGTTAAATGAAGCGTTTCATCCCAAAAGGGCTCTGCCAAAAAATGAAAAGGTAGCTTATAGAGAGTGATTTAAGATACATGTACTGAAGGGGTTTGAAGAAATTTTAAGCGGATTTTTTTAATCAGATTATAAAATTCCACCCCCTACTTTTTATTGTTATCCATAATAATTTCCCTTTAAGTATTATTTCAATTAATATAATTTTGACAATATCCATAACTTTGCTCATTTTCTAATACAAGAATTTACCAGACCATATCTGAACTGACAGAATGATTACAATTTTAAATATAGGATCTGTCATATATATAATTTATATAAATAGGAAATGAACACTTAATTAGTCTCGGTATTTAAAACTCATTTAAATTCTTTAAAATCTTTTGAATATTGACACAAAATAATATAAGTCTGAATATGAGTGTTGAAATGTATCCCCATGTTTGATACCCATAGTAGGGTTGACAAAGGATTTCAAATCCTGCACTATCTGAGATAAAAAGACCCCCCATTTTTAATAAATCACTGAGAAATGTATATAGGAATATATTATTGATGTGCATGCTATTATACATTAGTGGGTTTTTTCACAACACATTTAAGAAAACTGGAGCCTAGCTATTGCTAGCACAACAGTAATCCATATAGGTGCTTTATTCACTTTATCGGTTTAAGTTTTCTGTTGTTTCTATAA
>NW_018473455.1:0-814 GCF_002113885.1 Mizuhopecten yessoensis
CAGTTAATTATTAAGGCGAGTAACGAAGTAATGTTTGTTGTGGACTAGGACTGATGTTACCATGACAGGAACAGGTAACTATAAAGGCGAGTAAGGAAGTAATGTTTGTTGTGGGCGGTGACTGATGTTACCCTGACAGGGACGGATAACTAAAAAGGCGAGTAAGGAAGTATAGTTTGTTGTGGATGGGGACTGATGTTACTCTGACAGGGACAGTTAATTATTAAGGCGAGTAACGAAGTAATGTTTGTTGTGGGCGGTGACTGATGTTACCTGACAGGAACAGGTAACTATAAAGGCGAGTAAGGAAGTAATGTTTGTTGTGGGCGGTGACTGATGTTACCCTGACATGAACGGATAACTATAAAGGCGAGTAAGGAAGTATAGTTTGCTGTGAACGGGGACTGATGTTACTCTGACAGGTACGGTTAACTCTAAAGGCGAGTTAGGAAGTAAGGTTGTTGTGGACGGGGACTGATGTTACTCTGAAAGGGATGGATAACTATAAAGGCGAGTAACGAAGTATAGTTTGTTGTGGACTGGGACTGATGTTACTCTGACAGGGTCGGGTAACTATAAAGGCGAGTAAGGAAGTAATGTTTGTTGTGGGCGGTGACTGATGTTACCCTGACAGGGACGGATAACTAAAAAGGCGAGTAAGGAAGTATAGTTTGTTGTGGACGGGGACTGATGTTACTCTGACAGGGACAGGTAACTATAAAGGCGAGTAAGGAAGTAATGTTTGTTGTGGGCGGTGACTGATGTTACCCTGACATGGACGGATAACTATAAAGGCGAGTAAGGAAGTATAGTT
>NW_018473456.1:0-814 GCF_002113885.1 Mizuhopecten yessoensis
AAGGGGTTCTATACAGAAACCTTCAAATGGTAAGGAAGGTCCTATACAGAAACCTTCAAATGTAAAGGGAATTCCTATACAGAAACCTTCAAATGGTAAGGGCAGTCCTATACAGAAATCATCAAATGGTAAAGGGGTTCTATACAGAAACCTTCAAATGGTAAGGGGGTTCTATACAGAAACCTTCAAATGGTAAGGGAAGTCCTATACAGAAACCTTTGAATGNAAATCATCAAATGGTAAGGGGAGTCCTATTCAGAAACCTACAAATGGTAAGGGCAGTCCTATACAGAAATCATCAAATGGTAAGAGGAGTCTTATACAGAAACCCTCAAATGGTAAGGGAAGTCCTATACAGAAACCTTCAAATGGTAAGGGAAGTCCTATACAGAAACCTTTGAATGGTAAGAGGGTTCTATACAGAAACCGTCAAATGGTAAGAGGAGGCCTATACAGAAACCTTCAAATGGTAACCAAAGACATATACAGAAACCTACAAATTGTAAGAGGAGTCCTATACAAAAACCTTCAAATGGTAAGGGAAGTCTTATTCCTATACAGAAACCTTCAAATGGTAAGGGTAGTCCTATACAGAAACCTTCAAATGGTAAGGGGGTTCTTTATAGAAACAAGCTAATGGTAAGGGAAGTCCTATACAGAAACCATCAAATTGTAAGGGGTTCTATACAGAAACCTTTAAATGGTAATGGAAGTCCTATACAGAAATCATCAAATGGCAAGGGGGTTTTATACAGAAACTTTCAAATGGTAAGGGGGGTTCTATACAGAAACTTTCAAATGGTAAGTGGAGTCC
>NW_018473457.1:0-814 GCF_002113885.1 Mizuhopecten yessoensis
GTGCTATTATATGTATGTATGCTATAATATGCATGAATGCTTTAAAGTATATGCTTGTATGCTGCTATATGTATGCTGTTATATGTATGCTGTGATATGTGTGTATGTATGCATTTAGGCTGTTATATGTATGATGTTTTATGTGTATGTATGCTGTTATATATATATATATATATATGTATGCTATTATATGTATGTATGTTTGCTGTTATATGTACTATGCTATTATATGTATACATGTATACTTTTATATGTATGTATGTTATCATGTATGTATGCTATAACATTATAACGTATATGTATGTTGTTATATGTATGTATGTTTGCTATTATATGTATGTATGTTTGCTATTATTTATTAGGCATGTATGCCATTATATGTTTTTATGCTATTATATGTATGTATGCTATTATATGCATGTATTATATAACTTATAAGCATGTATGTTGTTAAATGTACGAATGTTTACTATTATGTATTAGGTATGTATGCTATTTTATGTATTTATGATATTATATGTATGTATGCTATTTTATGTATGTATGCTATTATATGAATGAATGCTATTATATGAATGAATGCTATTATATGAATGAATGCTATAACATTTGTATATGTTTGGTTATATGCGTGTATTTATGCTGTTATATGTATGCATGCTATTATATGTATCTATGCAATAACATACAAGCATGTATGATATATCTATGTATGTTTATGTATGCTATTGCATGAATATATGCTTCAACATATATGCATGTATGCTGTTATATGCATGTATGCTGTTATATTTTATATGCATGTATACTGTTA
>NW_018473458.1:0-814 GCF_002113885.1 Mizuhopecten yessoensis
TGGTGTTCTCAAACGGCACAAAACATATATCCTACAGCTGGTGTTTTCCAATGGAACAAAACATATATCATACAGCTGGTGTTCTCAAACGGAACAACAAATATATCCTACATCTGGTGTTCTCCAACAGAACAAAAAATATATCCTACAGCTGGTGTTCTCCAACAGAACAACAAATAATATCCCACAGCTGGTGTTCTCCAACGGAACAACAAATATAACCTACAGCTGGTGTTCTCCAACGGAACAACAAATATACTCTACAGCGGATGTTCTCAAACGGTACAACACATATATCCTACAGCTGGTGTTCTCCGAAGGTACAAAATATATATCCTACTGCTGGTGTTCTCCAAAGGAACAACAAATATATCATACAGCTGGTGTTCTCCAACGGTACAAAATATATATCCTACAGCTGGTGTTCTCCAACGGAACAACAATTATATCCCACAGCTGGTGTTCTCCAACGGAACAACAAATATATCCTACAGCTGGTTTTCTCCAACAAAACAACAAATATATCCTACAGCTGGTGTTCTCCAAGGGAACAATACATATATCCTACAGCTGGTGTTCTCCAACAGAACAACAAATATATCCTACAGCTGAAGTTCATCAATGGAACAACAGATATATCCTACAGCTGCTTTTCTCCAACAGAACAACAAATATATCCTACAGCTGATATTCTCAAACGGTACAACAAATATATCCTACAGCGGGTGTTCTCCAATGGAACAAAACATATATCCTTCGGCTGGTGTTTTCCAACGGAACAAAACATATATCCTATTCCTGCTGTTCTCCAACG
>NW_018473459.1:0-814 GCF_002113885.1 Mizuhopecten yessoensis
AAAATTTGCGACGCTCTGATTTATTATTTAGATCAGAAGCTAAAAGATCACCATTTTAAACATCTCTGTGGGAATAGAAAATATGTTTCACAACGTAACTTATTTGCGTGAACTTTGCAAACGTATTCGTTATGGTTTGAAATGTTTCTTCTTTAAAACGGATTTAAAAATTAAAGTTTTCGACGTTTTTGACGAATCAGGTTTCGCAATAAAAATATTTGTGGTCTGAAAGTCGCGGGCTTCAAAATTTGATACATTCTGATTGGTTGAAAAGACCGGAACAGATCAATGGGAATAAGAACACGGGAGGGTAAAGGCCTACTGATCGACAAGAGTAGCTCTGGAGCGAATTTTACCAGTTTTGACCTCTCACGTGCACAGACAGGTATTATGTTTGACTCAAAGGTCTACTGATTTCAATATATGTATGTCACTCTATGAGTTGTAGTTTTACGCTGCACATAAGAAAGAGGGTGTTGCAGAATATATAGATAGATAGATAGTCTATCATCAAGAATACAGTCGTCAGCTTCACGAAAGCTAGGCCTGTGCAAGTCTAGTCGGTTTCAGTACAAAGGAGATGTTTATAAACGACAATGCTGATGTGCCGCCTGGGGTATGTGCGCGCATAAATGTGTACTTTTATGTGGGTTAAAGGTAAGTGAAATAATTTATGCTTTACCTACTTTGTCGGTTCGTGTCGGTGTCACAATATGCCCCCCGGCCCCCCGAAGGTGTGGAATTGCACATTTTTTTGTAAACAGATAATACATACATGTATGGTAATGACAATTTCACAAATGCAGATTTGCCA
>NW_018473460.1:0-814 GCF_002113885.1 Mizuhopecten yessoensis
TGAGTACCTTCCCTCCTGACCAGTTGGCCTTTGTGACCTCTATTTGGGGACACACAAGTGACCAATACAAACCTGCACCCATTGCAGCGTTCGGGATCTATTTATCTATTTCCGAGCGCCTTACTTGGCATGACGTCACTGTTGGTCTTAGTGTTAAACGTTTTGCCCAAAATGTTCTGTCCCTATGCCGGGACGTTTAGAATTTAGGTAATCGTAACACCTGGTTAACCAGTGGTCCATATAACTTGACCGGATGGAATACTGTTCTGTGCGCCTTTGGCTTGGCGTTTTACTCTTATTCGGTATCAGATCCGCGCTATTTCAAGAAATCAAACACACCAAGATACCGCCTCCAGTTAACAAGCATACCTGCACATTACACACATCCCTAAATGACCTTAGTTGCTAGAAGGACGCTAAACCAAACCGACAATTTAATTTATGCAAAGTATATACCAACTCTGGTTGCAATCTGTGTTCGGGAGGAATGGAATTTTAAAGGAGCCATTAATTTCCCACCTGAGGTCCTGCCCCTCTGCCACGAACCTGGGAATGTACAATCTTCATTACAATACAAGCATGCATGTATATTAGTGTGTGTGTGTGTGTGTGTTTGTGTGTATGTATTGACGCTGTTGAACTTATTAATGAAAAAAATATTTCTCGATATTTAAAGATACCTCATTGTCATTTTACTTGAACGTGTAAAAGAATAACTTGAGAAGGGTTTTGCTACCTGCTCTTAATTCAGCCTCATATGGAAACAAACGTCGGTGAAGACTATTAATGCCATGGCACACGTGATGACGTCATC
>NW_018473461.1:0-814 GCF_002113885.1 Mizuhopecten yessoensis
AGGTGTGTATAGAGACAAGAAGGGGAGGCTGTGCTGTGACGCCATCGATGAGCTTTACCATGCAAAAGGGCATGGAGAAAAAACCACTCAAACTCAATACATGAAGATGCTTGAGAACTTTAGCGCCCCATTTAGAGACAAGCTTAAGTGCGTATTTATACCTCATGATGGTGGCTCTATCAAAAGCGCATTGAGAGACCTATATCCTATAGGAAACACAACAAAGAAATTAAGCGTACTAGAAGGTATTGGACTCGTTAATACATTGCTTACAGATGGTCGACTAAAGATAAGCCACAAGTGTAAGAACCTTATTAATGAGCTTTACCTATATAGATACGATGAAACAAAAGATCATGACGCCGTAATAAAAACAGATGACCATTGCTGTGATGCTTTGAGATATGCAATTACGTCTTCAGGTTGTTATGATAAAAACACAAAGGGGAGATTCTCAGATCTATATGAAAAAATCTAAATTCACAAATAAAAAATGTTCGTTAAATGGCATTAAGTTTGATTCCATGCTAGAAATGGAAGCATACAAAAAAATTAAGCCAGTGTGTGACAAGCTGGGCCTTGAGGTTCACGTACAAAAGCCTTTCTTCTTAAAGTGCAAAACCCCAACAAACAAAGAGATGAAGTATTTTGCTGATTTTGTAGTTTCAACAAATACAAATAAGAATTTAATGGTCATTGACATGAAGTCTAAGAAGACCATAACCACAGTATTTACAATGAAGAAATCTTTGTTTGAGTCTATTTATGGTATCAAGATTCACATGTGCTTTTCTCCCGAAGGAGCTGAAAGATT
>NW_018473462.1:0-814 GCF_002113885.1 Mizuhopecten yessoensis
ATATTTGTTTGGGAGTCGGTACGTCTGGGTATAGTTGTAGTTTGTGAAGTGGTTGTACCGCGGCACTAACACTTTGAACAGCTTGTGAATTAGGTCTTTCTCCTGTAAACAGAAATATTTTATTGTCATTCTCTCAATAAAATTAATGACAACCAAAATTTAGTTGAATAATTCTACAGTTGAGGATAAACCATATAGCATGTGCATGTCATAACAAATATTCCTAAGAAAATCTGCAAATCGAGTTTCCATGTCAGGAAACACTAAAATTAAAGTTGAGATATCATCCAAAATATGAGAAATTGTGAAAACTTTGTAAAATTTTAAAAGGACTCCACTAGGTACTACTTTATAAATAAAAGTTAACAACACAAGGTTTGTCTTCCAAAATACATTAATATCAAAACCATGAAAATATTGCAAAACAGACTGTCATTATGGATATACATGTATCATGGAAAACCTCGAAAGCAAATTGCAAGGTTCCATGTATCAGGAATTACTTATCATCCAAGATTTGAGAAAGTATGACTTGTTAAATTTAAAAAGAACTACACTGCTTCACATATCAAAGTTGATAGCGTATTGTTTGCCATCTTAATTAATCAATGTCAAAAACACAAAATTATCATTGCAAAAACTGACTTATAACCTTGGGTGGAGTTGAAAAGGGCCAAACAAAAAATATTTCATGTTTCCGATAACCCTACCTACCCTAATTGTGCCTACCCTACACTTTTGACGACAATTTTCAAAGAACCACTGTGAAAGTCAAGATCACTCTCCTATATAAACCATTTAAAATCATTTGTTA
>NW_018473463.1:0-814 GCF_002113885.1 Mizuhopecten yessoensis
TGGAGGCAGATGACCACAAATTGACATCAACCCAATTAAATGGAATTTGCCTATTTCTGATGTTAAGAAAGTTGGCTAAAAACTTTAACCATCAAAATTTATTTCGTGTATACCCTGGTATTTTAAGTGCTGTCGGGTTTTATCTTTCATTGGAAGTAAGATCGATGTTTAAACTCAAGACCGAAACGATATGGGCGACTTTAGGAGTCGCTGGATCTATCCGATTCAAGGGGAAACGCCAGGCCTTGTGTATAAACAGTCATTAAACTCAAGTACATTGTATATCAATATCTATTTGTATTTGCAACATAGTTCTCGGCCAGCCTCTCGTTAAGTAAGCTTTATTCAGTTTACCTTAGCAACGATGTGAAAAATCAATCGTAGGTGAATGATTTATATCGATTTATATTTTTAGTTCGTTTAAACTTTTCAGACTTCATCTAAGCAAACATAAATTTCTTACGAAAAACTGGTGCAAAGAATGTATTACCTTTTTGTTTTCAAGCCTTACATATTGGTTTTAGATATCTAGTGTATTTTTGAGTTTGTATATGGACAAATGTTCCTTCTCCAAGTCATAAACTAAACCTGATATAGATAATGCTAACTTGTACATACAGAGATGCGCCAAGCAAATCGCTAGATGTTGAGCGTTCGCCTAGGTGAGGTAGGCAATGAATTCTGTCCTCAGGCCGGGGCATACCAAAGTCCTAACAAGATGATAGTTTTTATTTCCTGCTTAACGTTCAGCATTACGGGGAATGGTAACATGTGACCGGGCGAAATGCTGTGCTTGGTGCCTTCGGCATGGCAT
>NW_018473464.1:0-814 GCF_002113885.1 Mizuhopecten yessoensis
ATACATGTATTCCTGCCTATTTTGACAGCACAAATCAAGGATTTTTTTGTCATCGACCGTTAATCGGTAGTCCGTGCCCGCTATCAATCTTTAAGTAGACATTCCAGACCAATTCAAAAATTGACAAGGAATGTACATTTCGTTATTTGTTTTATGAAGTGATATGTACAATCTAGCTCTAAGTATACAAGATTCGGCCTCGCTAATTCTCTATCAACTTGCCTGTAATAAATGTGTTTCTTATACAATTCATCTTTCTCTTTTAATCCCAAACATTTTAAATTGTCATACGAGTTAGAGTTAAATTCCTAGCGGACATAGAAAAACTAGCTACCTCGGATCGCTGTAAAAACACATTGAGATGTCACGTGACCGGAGATGTCTGACACAGCAGCCGTCGTTTCGTAAGATTGGGGCCAACTCGTCCCCTGAAATGTGGGGTCGATCATGCGGGATGCGTGAGCTTAGCGGGATTAATATGAATCCCAACAACTGTACTGACAATTGCTGCCGACTTTATAATTCATTACAAGAGTAAATAAACGACAAAGGAGCTGGCACAACGCAGGAACTTGGCGACAAGGATTATGGAAGATTCTGACATAGCTGTAGACGATTTCAGCGCTTCCTGGTATCGGCAAAATGTGCGCTTTTCAGTTTTACGAAGTTCTGTGTTTTTGATTTAAATATATTTATTGCCCCAAATTTGAGCAGAGGATTAGGCACAAGTCATATCAACTAATCAACGCCTTTTCCTCTTATACAGTACATATTGATATTTACAAGATAGCAGTTAACAAGGCATACATACTAT
>NW_018473465.1:0-814 GCF_002113885.1 Mizuhopecten yessoensis
CCCCGCCACTGTTAGGTATTCTGCCCTCAATGTTGAAAAAACACTAGGTGTTGTTTGTGCACTTATTGTCCCATTGATCTGGGGCCAGGAGTCAAAGGAAGGACTAACTTCACCAGCGAGACAGATAGGGGGTACTGCGGCATAAAGTAGCGCATTATTTTGCTCGGCGCGACACAGCGTTGATCAGCGGTACCTGGGATTTAATTTGATACACTGTGGTGGGCGTAGAGTTACAGCAAATGTCGTGTATGTAAACATATATAAACAATCTTAAGCTGCAGTAAAACATCAGTGATGTTAAAACTATCCATCATCGATCTGCAATTTATATGACTTGTGATAAACCGGAAGTACAAATGTTCAACAAGGAGAAATATAAAAACAGAACCAACTTTTTGATAGCGGTGTTCTTTCCGGGGTAACATTAGGATACCTAGGGCTCTGTCCACTTTACTTCAGTCTAAATAGTGCATTAGATTGAGAATATAATATTCAACCGATATTAACAGTTAATATACTGGTCATTGGTAAATGTTGTAATTTGGTTCACAATTACAAAACTCAAGAAACCAAATTAAATGGAACGAACTACAGCCAAAACTATTAATGCCAATCAAGACGTGTGTCCACGTGACTTCGGTAATAAAGATGTGTTAGGAGTTTTGTGACTTAATTCAATTAGTACAGGTGGCGGCTAGGTTGAGTGTCTGTTGTGGGACGATACCTTGTCGCTGTACGTGGAAGTCAGTCTGATATAGAAGAGCTATAGAAATCATATCATTTACGAGTCTCACAACAGACTCCCGCTACCATC
>NW_018473466.1:0-814 GCF_002113885.1 Mizuhopecten yessoensis
GTAATCATTTGGACCTGAAACTTTGTTTCAGCTATATTTGGATCTAAACTTATGTGATCAGAGTAATTTTACAAGTTTTAGGGATTGAGATCGACTTTCGGTAAAGACGCCACCCTCTATGCTGATATAAATTCATTGGAGGTGGTAGTAATACCATTATTTTTTATATGATATATATCTCAATTTACATTCAGAATTTTACCTGTGAGAAAACGATGTAGACTTCAAACATGACACGCAAGATTCAAGTTTCTTATTCATAAAATGGTTCTAAAATCAAAGCATTGAAATTATTAGAGACATATGTACCAACACGGCATGCTTTACGGCTGAATCCGGAGCAGAATAGACGACACTCCAGTATAGTTATAAGCAGATTGACTCAATACCGCAGGGCAACTACAGGTTGATCTAGGCCTAGTTGATCACGTACGATCTTAGAGCACTACCGGAGTTTAGCAAGTGTTTTAGCTGCATATTTCAATGAGATACACAAATTAAAATATTTATATGTTCGCTGTTAAAAAAATAAAAGTCAGTTCTGTAAGAATATATTTGTATTAGTTGATCTTCTTTGCAAAACAACATTACTTGGTCTTATTAGTATCATCACTTCCAGGTTTTGCACTGGTCAGTAAATCACGTGTTCTCATTATGTCACGTTCCTGTCAATAAAATGTTTTCTTCCGACAAATGATAAATGATATTAAGCGAAATCTACCGTATTTTTAACATGTTTCATTTATAAATTAATTGTATAATTAGTAATTCATACTGATGTTTTACATCAGTGCTGAATAGTTATTAACATAAT
>NW_018473467.1:0-814 GCF_002113885.1 Mizuhopecten yessoensis
ACACAGATCTAGGGAAAGCCTCCATTCTGCTGGGGGCCCTACCATTTGATTCAGTCAAGTTGAAGCCCTCTACACTCACGGAAGCCCCTGTTTTACGGCAAGCAGGTACGTACTGCCACCTATAAACTTGTGCTGCCACCTATAAACTGAGAGATAAGGGAGGATCTGTAGAGACACAGTGATAGATACAGAAAACATACGCCTCTGTTCTGGTGTCTAACACTCCTACGATGATGTTACCGTAGTAATAATATCAAACAAAACTTTCAAAACAAACTTATGTATACAAAATCTAATGGAGTTTTTAATCCTTTATCGTTTTAAGTGTATTTCAATCCTAGGTTTAAAATTTGATCCTAGGTTTTTTTACACCAAGTTGTCTGATTTGACATTTGTTGTTCTGTCTGTTCTAAAGACTGTCCATCTTTTTACATTATGGATCTTGGTCTTACTGCAGGCAAAAACCTAGATTTCCACTGAGTATTACATACACACAGTAGCCTCCCCTTAATTTCTGTTTGCACTAGAACACTGACAGGTCAGTAGGATCTCCTGTAACCCTTGTTGCAAATGTACATATCACATTGTATCACCATCTTAAAATGGATTAGTGTTTAGATTCCTAGATAAGGGCCGTACCCCCAGCCCCCAAATGGTCTATTGTTAGTAACAGTGACCTAGACCTCAGAAACTTTTTTAAGCCCCTATTGCACATCAACATATATCCCCATGTCAAATTTCAAACACAACAGTCTTTCTGAAATAATCTCAGGAAATGGAGAAGTGTGGACAGGACAGATGGACAGAGCGACTA
>NW_018473468.1:0-814 GCF_002113885.1 Mizuhopecten yessoensis
TGGACTGTCCTCAAAATTGTCAACACCAACTCCGTAACAGGATAGCTTTGCGACCAATCTTTGCATGACCTTATTGTCGATGGTTCTGTTACGACTGAGAACCCACGCAAACTGGGCGTTGGCCATCTCCAGGACCTCGGTACAAGAGAAGACGAGGGCGTGGTATGTGTAGTCGGTAGCTATGATAGAGTAATCCAAGGGGAGGTTACCTGTAAATTATTAAAATTTATACTGAGTTAATAAAAATACTTGTATACATAGGCACTGCTTCACATTTATAAAGGACATGTCTAGAAAGAACGAGTTTATATGCGAACAACATCCATAAGTACTCACTGGAGATCTAGGATATGCAACTCTACGCAATGAACCGGTGCTCTCTGTAACGTTAGTTAAAGACATATGGTATTTTTCATCATTTTGTTTACAATAATTTAATAAGCAGTATACCCTTTCTGCTAAACTTTAATCAAGATCACCCCGTATAAAATATCGCAAAAATGTTCGGAACATATTGTTTCAATTTGTCGATTAGAAAAGTGACTATCAACCAATGAGATTCAACTGAAAAGAGTTCCGGCCAGGGACAATACTACATGCTTGTATTGCCACATGCACATCTGAGAACCTTGCACTTCAAGCCCTGATGACTAGTTGTATCGTTATAGTCGAATAAACCAGGTGTGCAATAAAAACTATTTCAAGCCATATTGTATAATATATACAGTGTCACTTTCGTAATTTTCATGGTAAGCTGATCTGCGATTGCAAACTTAAGTTCTTACTCAATTGCAATATATCAATCTCAAAACAG
>NW_018473469.1:0-814 GCF_002113885.1 Mizuhopecten yessoensis
AATTTTGTAGATCAGCTTTAGTATATATATTTTGTTCATGTCACCTCAGTATTTCTGTGTAATGCTAAACGTGATATATTTTTCCCCTTGAATAGTGTTTGGCATTACTAACCTAATTAAATAGTTGAAGGACTGATTTATATAAAGCATGGAAATGTACATTAAATATGAAATATCCAGATTCTTTTTACTTTCACAGATCTGATAACATCTTTTGGGAGGATGAACCATCTTGTTTCCGTTTCTATCCTATTGGCTGTCGCCTTAAGTGCTGCCGACACCAATAATAGCTATGCAGTTAAATCGGTACGCATCATGTGGCCCAATCATATTGTTAAAAACAGTGTTCTCTAATAGTAAAATATACAAATCAAACTTGGTCAAGACGTGGGTGAAAAAGCAATGCATTTATTAAATATATATTGTATATGTAAACGATTTGGGTTGTATGAAATTTAATTGCTTCGCAATATGAGCTCTCAGCGTTGCTCATTGCAATTTTGTATTTTACTAGTTTATCATTTCTGATTATCTAAGATAATGTAAAATTATTTGACAATATCTAACTACTTAAGATATGACCATTATTCATCATTTTTTTTTTCAAATCTGGTTTATCCTAGTATTGTGTTTGCAAACTGTTCTTAGTATTTTATTACGTCATGGTATAGTTACCTAGCATCTTAATTTTTTATCAATCTCAGTAAACTAATAAACTGCTTTATTTAGGAAAGTATTAAAGTTTTCTTAGTTAAACTTTCTTATGACGTTAAACGTCAATATTTATAGAGTCCAGGCATTTCGCCGGATCCTA
>NW_018473470.1:0-814 GCF_002113885.1 Mizuhopecten yessoensis
GACAAAAATTAAGTCAGGGGTAGAGAAAATCAGGGTGGGGCAGGGTCCCTTCACTTTACCATAATGGTGAAATGAAGGGTTTAAGCATTTTTTTTCTTCTATTTTTACATTTTTAAACCAAATGCATTTAGATTACTTCAGTTTGATGTCCTGAATATGAAAATCACAAAAAATATGCCTGGGGTAGAGAAATTTAGGGTGGGGCAGGGGCACTTCACTTTACTATAATGGTGAAATGAAGGGTTTTAGCATTTTTATTTCTTTTTGACTTTTTTAAACCAAATCCATTTAGGTTACATCAGTTTGATGTTCTGAATATGAAAATCACAAAAATTATGCCTTGGGTACAAAGTCTTGCCTACATTTAGTGGTACTGCCAGTGGGCAGGATACGATCCATTTGTAAGCATTTCACATCTTCATCTTATTTTCAGTAACTGAAAGGCACATTTAGATATGTTTTTTGTGGGAAGTAAAATTATTAACTTTGCTAGCAGTGGGAAGCCCCTGGGTAGAAATTGTCCAAATAAATCATAAATTTCTTACACCTCTAATTCTCGGGACCAAGATTCTTCATGTCCTATACCTCCAATGATGGGTACCAAGATCCTTCATATTCCATTAGTTCAAGGGTGGGTAACAATATTAATGATATCTTACACTCCAATCGTGGACACAGACATCTTTATGTCCTACACCTCAAATGGTGTCTCAAAAGATCATTCTATTTGTACGGCACCAAGATCGATGATGTCCTACACCTCCAATATTGGGCACCAAGATCCTTCATGTCCTACACCTCCAATGGTGGGCAC
>NW_018473471.1:0-814 GCF_002113885.1 Mizuhopecten yessoensis
AGAACTAAATTACAACGGTAAATATTTCTGGTTTTGCTCTCTTTCGGAATTAAATGACAAAATATCAATGCTCTACAAACCAGATATGTCATGGTAGAAAGTGTTACGTTTCTCAAGTTTATCTAATCTTCGTTACCAATAACACATATATGATTTCTCTCAAAATAACTTAAATCAAATCTCAAACAAGCAAATTCGTGGAAGTTATATCCTGACTTGATGGACATACTTTATTTGTTATTAGTATATACATACTGTTCAATAAGACTGAGAACCGTAAACCGACAATCCGGTATATATTATCAAGCTTTCTACTGAAATTGAGTTTCTATAAAATGTAATATATATATATGAGTTGTCGTGGCTAAAGGCACATACAATTTGGCCAAATTGAAATATTTATTAGGCGTGAATATGCATGCATCGAACCTTTAACCAAACTACGCCTAACTCTTAGCAAATATGTATGTGTCCATTCAGTCTGGATGTAATCGATCACTTTTTAGAAGGGTTGTTGCATGGAGACCAACTTAACCACTGAAAAGTTGACAGCCTCATTAGTTGAACATAAATGTACACGTGTTAATTTGGGAATCAAATTCAGCCTGACACTTTGTCAGTAGAACTTGGCACTACATGTACACGGGTGTCCATCAAATTTTGATATATTCCAACATTTTTCAGAAAAGTTGTTGTATGGAGAACAATAAAACAAACAAGAGGTCCAATGGGCCTGAATCGCTCACCTGGTGTTAATCGCACACTTGTTATCTTAAAAGTGGACTAAAATACAGCTACAGGCATAATATCAGTG
>NW_018473472.1:0-815 GCF_002113885.1 Mizuhopecten yessoensis
CACATTAAATAAGCAAGGTTAGTGAAGTTAACATGTAGTTAGAATAGAAATTTTGTCTCGGGACATCTATTTTGTGTCCGCATGCTAACGTAAAATCTCAATGTTTTGACAACTGGCCCATACTAGCATTGCTGAAGTTCAACTATTAAGGCTTTTGGTCTAAATACAACGACCACGAAAACAACTTCCCGTGCTTCCTTACTGTCATCATGGAAAACAGATAATCAATTATCATAGGTTCTGATCGTACAGGCGGCGGAATGTGTCTCTATCCCCGAGCAAGATACGTTTTCAGTGTTGCATAACTCCACCTGACTAAACTAGTTTTTACATACCCGGTGTTAAAGTTATTTCATCGAAACAAAAAATATTAAAAAACAAAACACTGATACGCAAACTTTGTATTTGAATAAGGGGCAGTAAGCGTAAAACGATCGTATTATTGTCTGGTTGATATCGTCGGTTCGTATTACGACAGAACGTGTCACTGTTGTGAGTATGGTCAACTGTAGTTGAAAATTATTTATTTTTAAAACTTCCAATTCCTAAGATAAACAATAAGACAAAGATACAATGATGATTTTTTTTTTATAATTGACAGTAGATCTTGCAATTTTTTACGGCTAGTTTACTTTAGCCAATCGGAGATAACTCGAGCGACAATTAAATGGTTTTTGGTCACATGTACTACTAATAACTAATCACAGAACTTGTAACAAAGCGCAAAATCAAATTTGGAATTATATGTACATGAATCTAATTAGGGCAGTTATGTGAAAACATAAACGTAAATTGTGCTGATTAATTTGATTTTT
>NW_018473473.1:0-815 GCF_002113885.1 Mizuhopecten yessoensis
TCATGCAGCTTAACCTGTAATCTCATAATAGATGGTGTACTGAGACAGGAGTGTAATGTTAGAGATGGTGTACTGAGACGGCAGTGTAACGTAACAGATGGTGTACTGAAATGGCAGTGTAACGTAACAGACGGTGTACTGAGACGGCAGTTTAGCGTAACAGATGGTATACTGAGACGGTAGTGTAACGTAACAGATGGGGGACTGAGACGGCAGTGTATCATAACAGATGGTGTACTGAGACGGCAGTGTAACGTAACAGATGGTGTACTGAGACGGCAGTGTAACGTAACAGACGGTGTACTGAGACGGCAGTGTAGCGTAACAGATGGTATACTGAGACGGCAGTGTAACGTAACAGATGGTGTACTGAGACGGCAGTGTATCATAACAGATGGTGTACTGAGATGGCAGTGTAGCGTAACAGATGGTGTACTGAGATGGCAGTGTAACGTAACAGATGGTGTACTGAGATGGCAGTGTAACGTAATGTATGGTGT
Source organism: Mizuhopecten yessoensis (assembly GCF_002113885.1). Classification (NCBI taxonomy): domain Eukaryota; kingdom Metazoa; phylum Mollusca; class Bivalvia; order Pectinida; family Pectinidae; genus Mizuhopecten; species Mizuhopecten yessoensis. The sequence goes on from NW_018473473.1 coordinate 501, forward strand.
ACTGAGATGGCAGTGTAACGTAATAGATGGTGTACTGAGATGGCAGTGTAGCGTAATAGATGGTGTATTGAGATGGCAGTGTAACGTAACAGATGGTGTACTGAGACGGCAGTGTATCATAACAGATGGTGTACTGAGATGGCAGTGTAGCGTAACAGATGGTGTACTGAGACGGCAGTGTTACGTAACAGATGGTGTACTGAGATGGCAGTGTAACGTAATAGATGGTGTACTGAGATGGCAGTGTAACATAATAGATGGTGTACTGAAATGGCAGTGTAGCGTAACAGATGGTGTACTGAGATGGCAGTGTAG
>NW_018473474.1:0-815 GCF_002113885.1 Mizuhopecten yessoensis
TGGTGACAATTGCAAATGTCGTGTTTGGTGACAAAGGTAATCAGTCGTGTTGGGTGACGATGGTAATAGTCATATTTGGTGACGGTGTTAGCAGTCGTGTTTGGTGACGGTGATGACTGTTGTGTTTGGTGGCAATGGCAACTGTCGTGTTTGGTGACAATGGTAACAGTCGTGTTTTGTGACAATGGTAACCAGTGGTGTTTGGGGACGATGGTAACAGTCGTCTTTGGTGACGGTGGTAACAGTTGTGTTTGGTAACGGTGGTAGCAGTCGTGTTTGGTGACAGTGGTGACTGTCGTGTTTGGTGACGATGGTAACAGTCGTGTTTGGTGACGGTGGTAACAGTTGTGTTTGGTGACGGTGGTTACAATCGTGTTTGGTGACGTTGGTTACAGTCGTTTTTTGTGACAATGATAATCAGTCGTGTTTTGTGACAATTACAACTGTCGTGTTTGGTGACAATGATAATCAGTCGTGTTTGGTGACGATGGTAACAGTCGTGTTTGGTGACAATGGCAACTTTCGTGTTTGGTGTCAATGACAACAGTCGTGTTTCGTGACAATGGTAACGGTCGTGATTGTTGACAATGACAACTGTCGTGATTGGTGACAATGGTAATCAGTCGTGATTGTTGACAATGGTAATTAGTCGTGATTGGTAACAATGATAATCAGTCGTGTTTGGTGACAATGACAACTGTCGTGTTTGGTGACAATGATAATCAGTCATGTTTGGTGACGAAGGTAACAGTCGTGTTTGGTGACAATGGCAAAAGTCGTGTTTAGTGACAATGGTAACAGTCGTGATTGGTGAC
>NW_018473475.1:0-815 GCF_002113885.1 Mizuhopecten yessoensis
CCAATATTGTTTCTTTGTAGTATTTCTCCAGGAATTTGCGACAATTTTGGTAGCGTTTGCTTATAATTTGTAGCGCGACAATGATTCCCGGACAAGAGAAAAGCTCCCAGTCTCATTTTTGGAAGGTTGTGTATCCTGTCTGGATTGTGTGGTAGATAGACACTTCGTTCCAGTGTTGGAAGTATGAATGATTGGCTGGCAATCTGACTCAAAAGTTTCGGAAACCAGGATTGTGTCGTCGTTAATGGTGCTACTACAAGTGCTTGCGCTGAATCCTCCTCCAGTTTCCTCAGGACAGCTCCTATCACACTGAATGGGGGGAAAATATAAGACATTAAATTAGTCCACGATATACTAAAAGCATCTACATGCACAGCATAGGGGTCTGGTCTGTATGAGATATATGGTTTCATCTGATGTGTAATTCTTGACGCAAATAAATCCATATCAAACTTTCCGACACAGTCTTCNGTAATTTCCATTCGGAATCATCATTAATATTCCTAGACATTTTATCTGCCTCGATGTTATTTGTACCAGGCAGATAATTAGCACTCAACCAAATGTTCCGACCAATACACCACTTCCAGATATTATGGGCAAGTTTGTTAAGTTCAGGTTTTTTGCCACCCATGGCATTGATGTACTTCACAGCTACAGTGTTGTCCATGTAGAGCCTAACATGAATATTCTGTTTGTCACTACAAAAACATTGCACTGTCAAATACCCTGCCTGTAATTCCAGGAAATTTATATGATCTATTCGATCTGTAGCATCCCACAATCCTCCAGTGGAAATGTTTCCTGTTTTGTTG
>NW_018473476.1:0-815 GCF_002113885.1 Mizuhopecten yessoensis
AATCGGGCAGTACTAATAAAGATAACCCTTAGCTTCAAATAAAAAGGCCTGACTTCAAACCAATTCCAAAGTGAATTGTTTGACTGAGGACGGCTTTTTATACTTGGTAACCTTGTGAAGATGTATTTGCTGGACAACTGATTAATAGTACGTAACATATGCCTTCACGTGACCGTTGGATAGTTACCCGTTTTGTTGATGTAACTACATGGTCGGAGTGTTTTGAACACACTGGTCCGAGTGTACTTATCATTATGCTGACTTCGCGTATATGCATTTGGTAAATAGATTCGTTATATAAATTCACCGGAATTGTCTTTACTACAATACGTCCTGTTTTTACAAGGCCCCGAAACTTTCAGGAAATATCGTCATTATTCATTCTAATGAACCAAAACCTAATTTCTAAGTTGAATAAATAACATGGATGTTGTAAACTCATATAAAATGCATAAGATTTATATAACGTACATTGAACTAAATATGAAACGATCTTACAAAATACAGTTATCAGCAAAAACGTAAACTCTGAATACTGTAAAAACTGAGTAGATATTATTATATACTAACTAGGATTTTTTTTCGAAATTAGGGTTTGCCCAATCCAAGTTTTTTTCTTTTTTTTCTGTCGCTTTCCCATGACTTTCGAATTGATTTTACAAAGCATATTCTTGCAAGATCTTTTGTCTTTGTTTTTAATCAGACGGAGGACTCCCAGAAAAGATCTCAAACAAAACGTATTATATCCCTAGTAACAGGTCAGTCCTACAATTTAAAACGGATGGATCAGTATCAAAACGAGGATTCAACATGTC